>NW_008763257.1:0-553 GCF_000715545.1 Opisthorchis viverrini
TTGACGTTGTGGGAATAGCATCAACCGTGAGATAGTGTTGCAACACCTTTTCACGGGGAGTTTTCGGGCAAACGCCTCAATTCTGAGTTCAAGCCGGAGAACCCGGGCCTATACACTGGAAAAAATTATCCGAAACTCAGAATAAACCATGCGCAGACAGAAAAATATGAGGGGGCACAGAAACCAGACTCACCATCCCGAAAACGTGCCGGTAGATACACTGACGCGCCCCACAAAACGCTACATGATTTAAACAAAAGTCGGGGAAAATAGGCGGGGAGACGAGCCGTTGCGTTCCATTCCTTATGAATCGTATAACGTAGCAGTGTTCATTTGGATGGAACCATCGATAGCGCAGACGTGTTTACGATAACCTTGAAGTTAACGCGCGTGACAACAAAATTGGAGGAAACCGCCCTGGGTGACGGGGGTCCTTAGGCTCACACCTCAAATTTAACTGAAAACGTAATTTGGGAAATAAGTCTTTGCCGTAACGTTTCAGAACTTTTTCGAATCCAGCAGTTTTGATGCAAATTGTTTAAACCTAATAGAG
>NW_008763258.1:0-553 GCF_000715545.1 Opisthorchis viverrini
GTTTTATTAGGGAAAAACAGCAGTATAGTTATATCAGAGAAAACGGAGTAATGATTAGCGCTAGTAAAAGTACATTTCGAATCAAATTAAACAGTGAACGATTGCAACAGTCATTGATAAACTTTCCGAGTTCAAAATCAAGATCGCAAACTAAGTGGTGTATGAATCAAGACGGATGATAGAAGCACGAAACATTCTAATAAAATGAAAGTTGACAGCTGAAAGGAAAACAGACAGTCGAAGATGAAAAGACGTTGGCCGCAACACACGTGCAGAGTAAAAATGACGACCGTCAGGGAAGTGCCTCGACACCCGATTGATTTGCCTCCTTTTATTACCCACATTGTTTGAATCAACGACGGTCGACAGTCAAGGAAATATCAAACTATTGTAAATAACAAAGCAAATCATAACAATTTCGGGAGTTTTTCACTCTCATGTGATTGTGAGTGGAATCCGTAAAACGGCAGGTCGAGAGGTCAAACAGAAAGTAGACTTTAAACACAGCAACATAAAACCGCCTATGAGTGGAGACAGACAGACTGTTGGTCAG
>NW_008763259.1:0-553 GCF_000715545.1 Opisthorchis viverrini
CTCCCTTTGGGTGGCATGGCAGCTAGGCAGCTACGAAAGGATGTTACAGGTGAATGATTGTCTTTTAGTATGGCAATCACAAGATTTAGCTTGACTCACGTTGCAGCCAGATTGTTTGCGCGGCTTATTTTACGTGGTTTTGCGAAGACGCGCTGAGACGGGACCCGAGATCAGCAAGCGGAATTCCGATCGTGGAGGTTTTGTGGAAAACAGGTTCATGTCCCGTCAAATGGTAGAGCAATGACTTGCATGTAGGCGCCCCACAATCTTCGTGTTCCATGGCTGCCACATTATTTTCGATTCTGTTCACCGGTTATTTTTTTCGACGTGTAAAACAATGCATCCCAGCAGCTCCTGTATGTCATACGCTGCCTGTATTCACACACTTGAGAGTGTATGGCTAGTTCTCAAAAGGCCTTCTTACTAGCAGAGGTGTCACGCAGAGATGTCCTACCTCTTTTTGTTTATTTTCTTCGTTGATATGGTACTGAGACGGACACTGGAAGTTTTCCGGAATTTCAGTGTTAAGATCTCTCCGATGGAAAGCATTGTC
>NW_008763260.1:0-553 GCF_000715545.1 Opisthorchis viverrini
CGGTGCGTCTGAGTCGAAATAAACTTTTAAATTACTGAATAGTTGAAGGCTCCGTGATCCACAGACAAGAGGGGGCTCCAGTAGATTGCATCCTATTATGATTCAAAATTTTCACAAGAATCGTCTGATGGGGATCGCACTGTGGAGAAGTACCACTGCACACATATTAGTTTGGAGTCAACACACACTAAACGCCAATGCAGACTTTCAACAATTCACAACAGACTAATTTGTGACACTTTTAGCACATTAAAAAGTCAAGGTGAAATCCGACAAAAGCTTACTTCCGATATTCGACGGAAGAATTCCCTCGAACGTAGAACCAGATTCGCATGCTTCCACGCGTAACACCAGTTTTTTGTACATTCTGTGTGTGTGCATATAACGCAAAGTGTTGTTCAACTCCATGGCAGTGAGCTGTTGGAAAATGATTGGTGGATGTAGTTTCATACATTCGGTAAGGATTGCATATAGTTACATCACCATACCTCTGCACAGGACATCACCCGTTCGATGCAAATGAAGGAGCGACGTAGCACACATAAACTTTAAG
>NW_008763261.1:0-553 GCF_000715545.1 Opisthorchis viverrini
GGTGCAAATTCCTTGTGAAAATTAAAAAGTCCGGAGGTCATTCTCTACTGGTGAGACGGTTCTAGGGATTTAAGTAATCCTCAAACAGAGTTAAGCTCTATAGTATAATCTTCAATCTTCATAACGCAAGTGTGCGACTTTTGGGTGATGCCACACAACTGGTTTCAGGGCCTCAAACTGCCGTCCCCTTACTTAAACAACACATAGGTCATTTGGGTCAACGAAAGTCTTGTTTAAGATGACCTGTCACGAAGGATGAAAGCTTGCGCGGGTCTTATGATCAATAATTGGACAAAATGTCCGGTCCTGGATAACAAAGTTAACCATTAGCTCTACTGTTAGAACCTTCGTGTAAGGAACGCTTCGGTCATCTTCATTGTCTTCAGAGGATTGGGAAGCTTTAACGGGATAGGCAGTACTAAATAACAATAACAACAAGCCACCTCTAACGCAATGGAGTGCGGTTTTCTACGACGATTTGAAATAAAGTTTTCTTTGCGGAACAGCGGAATGATGGGTAAGGGGACCAGAGCCAAACGGTGCCTTCCTGTGC
>NW_008763262.1:0-553 GCF_000715545.1 Opisthorchis viverrini
TAGTGCTTTTGACGTTATTTTCCGAATATTGGGGATGAAACCCTACAAAGCTCCTTTTGAAGGATCACTTCCCTGTGAGACACTATAGTCATTTTACTCAGATTATCTTGCTCGAGGAGTCTTTGTTTTGCAGCCAGCCATCTTTGCACGTTTAGACTGGATTAACCAATGACAGACCACAACCATTTGACGTACATCCCATCAAATGCGTATCCAAACGTTTACGTTATGTGGGTACTGATCGGTATGAGCGACCGATATTTATTATGTGTTTGAAATAATCTGAAGATTCAGAATGTAGCTCCTACGCAAAGCAACTATCTGTAAGGATGGAGGAATCTTTTCCACAGTAGCGATTTTCATTGCGCTTAAAGCATGCTCGGTTGACACTGGCCAACCAAAACGCATCCACGATCATGTACAGGGGACCTCAGTTTCGTTCGTCTGCTCGTAGACGTACGCTAGCTATCCATGAGGTGGTTGCTGTCAAACATCTAACCCTAGATGTGTGTGTGCATAAAGTAATTTGTGGATGTGCTCCACCTGTGGCCAA
>NW_008763263.1:0-553 GCF_000715545.1 Opisthorchis viverrini
AATAAGGCGTACCATCTGAAAGGTGTCTTTCAAGCTCTTGATATGGTAAATTATTTCGCGTCAACATCGAGTACGCTCTTAAAGGCGAGATACTTGTCAGTACCTTCAGTATCTCAGTAGCTTTTTCACCGCCCTTCCTCATTTAAAAACAATAGTTCCTGGTTCGTTTCAAAGTGACTATCCCCGTGACCAACCATCTGGATTCAGTATCGATATTCGTGTGATTAGGAGAGATTTTTCTTCAACTATTTCACTCTCCAGATACGGCGGAAAATGAAACGCTGACTGATTTGAGTGCAAGCTGGACGACAAAATAAAGAACCACACCCAGTCTCCGAGTTTCATCATCATTTCCGGTTTATGTAGGACAAGTTTCCAGTGGAAGGATTTCCGTTCGGATCTGGATGGTGGTCTAATCTGAGGATGACCTATCTTCCATTGTGCTTTTGTTTTCGAATCGCTATTGATTTTAACGTATGCAATGCTCATTCTGGGGAGGGGGAGTTGACTCAGTGGCTAGAGAATGAATTTACTGAACGCAAGGTCCGTGGTT
>NW_008763264.1:0-553 GCF_000715545.1 Opisthorchis viverrini
TGATCCCGTTGGCGATGATGAGGGAGCCGGTTGTACACCGATGATGCGATTCTGGGATTCGGCTAACACATGGATTATTCGAAGAGAAGTTAAAGCTGATAGTGATGCTTCGGGGAGGGGTGACCATCCCGTTTACATTCACTTTCCCTCCTAGATTGTTTTGGTATTGTTCAACTCACTAACAATTTCAAAGAAATTTCGTTCACCATCTTAGAACTCCCGTCCTACCATCCCTTACGTGCTTGACTTCCCTTACCACACCGCCTCTCTGCCTATTTACATCGAACTGTCCTTGTCCGGGGCAGTATAATCTTAGCTTGACTTCGATCAGTAGTCTACTGAGTGCAGATCCATCCTTATTCTGTCTTGCCTAATCATTTGTTATCACCGTCCTTACTGTGGCAAACGTTAACCTTTTTCTGCATCAAAGCACCACTGTCAGATACTTCCTAAAGCTCTCCAGGCCTAATTGATCTCATCCCATTTCCTCTTATCCGCAAAATTCGACCAGCGGTAATACGTGCTACGGACGTCCCATTCGGCCGTTATCAAC
>NW_008763265.1:0-553 GCF_000715545.1 Opisthorchis viverrini
TATCGATCGACAAGTTGCTAGAACATCTTTCACCGAGGCTCACCTTATCAGAGTCCGCAAGCCAGTTGTGCGAGTATTCGTCCGCCAGACAAGTATCGATTAATTCATCTTGACAATAAGATGCCCAGCTGGATTCCTCACTGTTAGCCGCAGTTGTCACATAGACTGAAGTTTTCCGGTGAAAGAGAGAGAGAGAGAAAGAATGTGCTTTAACTGTGGTAACACATGGCTAAACAGACTGTGGAAACTGAGACGGTTCGTCTACAACAACTGACCGGTCTTCACGTACTACTCACGTGACCGGTGTTTTTACGACAGATTTTTGCAATGTTGTAATCCGTTATGCGAAACAAAACGTTTGATATAATCCTGATTCACACTTCAGTATATGACTATAACAAATGTTGGTAATTACAGAGGTGTCCTATTTTCATGAAGGAAACTATTCACAAGGTTGCTGAAAACTCTTCGACAACCTTGTGAGTAGTTTTCTCCACGAAAATATACTGCGATATCCCGATATCTCGTGACAACTGAAACATGAGGCAGTGGC
>NW_008763266.1:0-553 GCF_000715545.1 Opisthorchis viverrini
CATGTTTAAGTCTTGCCACGCGATCGCAATCACTCAGTGAATTCCTACCAAATTTTTCAGCGGTCTTACACAGGAATGCGGCACAAATTTCCACGCAACTACACACAGGAAGACCAATGGTGGCGCCTGGATGAAGCCTCCATCTTGCCCAGCTTCATTGAATTCATTTAATTCACGGTATTCTCTACATCATCTTCATTATGGTAGGCTGTAAGCAGGGTTTTATTGTTCCGCAAAGGCCGGCAGCAAGATAACTCAATCGATTTCGTACGTGCCGTACCGTTGTGAAACTGTCAGGCGAAACTGTTTACTCGAAGCAATTACAAAGAAGTTGACCAAGGGTAAAAAGGAGGTTTCAGGAACAAACCTGCATAAGAACGGAACGAATCAGGTAGACCCGCGATTCGCGTGGATCAAAAGTGGCCACCATGTCTGCAGTCTCGGGAATTTTTTCTGGGCTCTTCAAGACAGCTCTCTAAAGAGTCTTCCTTATTTTACGTAGGTGACCACTTCTGCGTGAACTTTGGTGTGAAATAAGTCCGATTATAATATA
>NW_008763267.1:0-553 GCF_000715545.1 Opisthorchis viverrini
CCTAATTCTAACAGCCGAATCCACGAAGAGTGCGTACAGGGAAGAACGGGCTAGACTTGGTATGCTCAAACGCGACAAGCCTAGAAGGCGGATTGACTCCATTGCAAGTTGGGATTGACTAGGTCAAATATACAGCTGAGTCATTTTGAGGAGTTTAATCCTGCCTCCTGGAGAATATATTACCAATGTTAAAAGGATAATAAGACAAACCATCATTCGTTTTTTAATTAAACGAATTCCCGCGCTGACTATGGTCTACTTGTCGTGACGGTAAAAGCCAAAATGATTAGGGCTCAATCTCAGTAATTTCTTTAGGCATCCTGTAAACTTCCAAAGTTTGATTAGTTACTCGAAAACCGTGTGGATGACAAGCCAGCCGTCACCAGTGACACAATCGCAAACTTGCATTTTTTAGGGGAAGAAAAAAAGACGTTACAAACTTATGTGTAGTTCCGCAAAACAATCCTTCTTCAATGCCGGGTGTTTATTTGCACCCGCAATTTTTCTGACCTGGTGATATCCTGCAGGCCGCAACTAGGACTGTGTTGAGCAG
>NW_008763268.1:0-553 GCF_000715545.1 Opisthorchis viverrini
GGCCTTCTTCATTTCACCAGTAAGTTAGTAAAACAAACACATGATGGTACTCAAATGCTTTGGAAGTAAGGTCATTCAAACCGCGAGATATGGAAAAGTACGCCTTCTGTCTGGAGTAACGATCAGTCTTCATAATACTTCATCGCCCGAAGGAATTTCGGCCAATTTTGGTGAATATTGACGAAACTATGGGTGTGAAACCCTCAGAAGCCTTTTAACAACAGGGAATAGGTAATCTGTCTACTGGCACCTGGTGCAGTCAAGCGGCTAAACTGGCAAAATTGCTAGAACGGAATTTCGTTTTGTTTCTTTAGTTTATCTGGAAACGTTTTTGTTCTGGCGAAGCCCGAATGGAAGGAAATGGAAGCATTCGCGTCAACTTGGGTGATGGCAGCCTCGAGCTCCCAACCTTCCATCAATCTCATGTTCTGCTTGAATCACAAACTTTACGAAAGTGATGAAACACGTTCATCTGTAAATCGAGTTACTGATTACCGGAGACCCAACCGAATCCCAGCCGGGCCCACCGTTTATGATGGCAGGTTGCAGAAGG
>NW_008763269.1:0-553 GCF_000715545.1 Opisthorchis viverrini
TGTTTCTGAGATTCCTGTTACTACTTATCTGTTTCGATACTCCCTCCAATTCATCATTCCCACCAAAGCATTTTGTGACTCTGACTATGAGCTCAACAGACCGAGGCAACGAGGCCTCAGTGGCACTTTTAGGTTCTACTTCAATTGGACGGGATGGATGACGGAAATTCTGCTACTTCACAAGATCTGATGCTTGGCTCCTTTTTTAACCGTTTACACTTTTCTTGTTACGTGTCAGGAGGGGAGCCTCTTGTTTTGCCCTTCTTTGCCTTGTTTTCTTCCCGCCACCTTCAAATTTTAACAATCAGATCTCGCTTGATATTCCTCCAAAACCGCACAGTAAGTGTGCTTGTCTGCTCGTGCCGTTTTAGTGGTGATCACAATAACATCGGATAGTGCACAACGCATATGACGCTGTCCGTTTTTCTAACCTCCCTGTGCCAACAGTCTCCGCCAGTCGTGCTTTTATTGACAGTAACAGTATGAACATGCCTAACGATGTTACCCACAAGTTGGGTTGAACTACGGTTCTTATCTATTATCTCAGAAGCTG
>NW_008763270.1:0-553 GCF_000715545.1 Opisthorchis viverrini
CGAAGGTTGCACGAGGTCTGGAATAGTGCCAGGTTTCCCAAGCCTGGACGGATGTGGTCGAGAGGCACAAGACTCGCTGCTACTTTACATTCTTTTATTCCAGAAACCCGTTTAAAGGCAAAGTGTTCCATGACTACGAGCACGAGGATGTCTACAAGGGTGTGGTGATCGATTACCGTGGAAAAGTAAGTCCGTGTTCCGGTGCGCAGAAATCAAGTGAATTCTTGCATCACTTTACCGTGTAACTCAAGGCGCAATTAAAAGGATACTGTTGATCAAAACACAATAATCAGTTTCACTATATTAGAGAATGTCAATCCATTTGGACGAACACTAGTCATAAGTTCATAGAGAATTCTCAGGCAGCCAATGACCGAGTTAAACCTTCTGCTTTTGGCTTATCAATTAGGTAAGCGTTCTTGTCACAAGAACCACGAGATGTGCACGAGGACCAATAGTGCCGGAATAGCTTCTCCGGAGAAATGTCCTGTGATATCCAGAATGACGCACCAACAAACTAATCAGGGTGTCCAGGACAGTACATTCAGCTAAA
>NW_008763271.1:0-553 GCF_000715545.1 Opisthorchis viverrini
TTTTTTTGTTTGACAAATACACCAATTTATATATCAATTTGGTTTTCATAGAAGACTCAGTTGAAAATCAGCCAAATCTCTCGTTTATGCTGTTTTTCTTCGAGTAAAACATAAGGTTGATAAATCCCCCAAAAGGGCGAAATCGGTCGTGTGCTGTGACAGTTTTCGGCAACCTTATGAATAGTATATAACGTTTACTTTTGTTCACTCTTACCGTTTTCGCACACTTCTGTACGTAATCCTTACAGCGTCTCACCAAAGTTTGTGAGTGTATACCAAATAAACAAGCGATCGGTAAGGCTTTCCGGGCCGACGCCAAGTCCATCACCAACCAACTGGCTGCACTTACTCTAACCGATGCTATCTCCATGAAGAAAGACCTCGCCACCAAAGGGTAAGTTGTCCACTTGTATCCATTTTGGCCGTATATTGCCTTCGAATCTCTTGGTTATTCTGTCTCCTGATGCGGAGGATTAGTTTCTTTTAGTTTCCTATCGAAGCTGACGCACTGCACAAAAACATTTTGGCTCAGTTGTTAGAGCGCGAATTTACT
>NW_008763272.1:0-553 GCF_000715545.1 Opisthorchis viverrini
TTTGAATCTCACCGACCTGTCTATTTCGGTGTAGATGCAAAAACGGTTCCTCCACATGATGGCACCCAACCCTCTGGAAAGATGTGTCCCTCCAACAACACGTTAAATTCCGTGCATAAACCTGCAGTCGTTCAGCTCATGTCATCTGCAAGTGGAGCTAGAATGTTAGACAAGCTGCATAGTAGTTTGCAGCAGTTTGGAAGCGACCGTGGCTGTCACAAACCGTCAGGTTACTGAAAAATGACAACTAACTTGCTAGAAGCATCCAAGCATGGGTTTGCGGAGCAATCGGTCGGATGGGCGAAAACACACCACATATCTGACTTAATGATTATCGGATGAGCAAATCTGGTTTGCCAATTATCTCGTTTTCTCCCAACTTTCATGTAGAAACACAACAACTGGCCGTGGTTACTGACCTAAATAGGGGTCAACTAGACAGCGATTTGCAACCCTGATGAAAAACACTGGCAAGGAGAAAAGGGTGACTTGAAACGTTGTATTTTGGACTGCGAATAGATTTGTTTTTTTGTTGTTGTCTTGTGGTTTTCCA
>NW_008763273.1:0-553 GCF_000715545.1 Opisthorchis viverrini
GATTGCTTACCAAACCCCTCTGAAATGAAAGTTTCCAACTCCTTTGGATTCATCAGGCAAGCTTAGTTTTAAATACCAGTTTGTATGTATGTCGCCTTGCAACTTAAACTCTTGTGAACAATAAGTTGATTTTCAAATGACTGTTTGCCGCCATTCACACCCGGTAACTTTAGCTGCTGACAAGGCACATCCATTCTATCACCTACATAGTTTCCATCGCTCGAAATTTTATGCATTATCGATCACAAATGGACTAGAGTCAACAGAAGGAGCGGTCAAATATGTCATAGGGAGCTAACGTAACGGTGTTAGAAAATTCGTCATGTGGTCTGTATAACACTTGCCATTATCTATGTGGTCGTGCGAAGGCTGAATGCAACAAAATTCCACGATAGAACGGTAGTCAGTGTTTCAACACGACTGTCAGAAAAGCTCCTGCTGGAAACTTCTGGGCCGACAATATCAACTTCATCCTTGCACCGCCTCAGCGTAGTTTACGCAAATAGTCTTCCCTTTATCTTGTAGCTTCTTCGTCCACGGGGGCCTCCGCATC
>NW_008763274.1:0-553 GCF_000715545.1 Opisthorchis viverrini
AAAAACTAATTTAGAAACCGCGTGCCTCTTCAAACTGGTGTCCACGGATGTAAACGTAGAAATCTAGTGGGTAGGCGGGTTCTCAGTGTCAAATACGCTTTCTTAGAGTCTTAGATTCAGTCCACTTCTGCTTCTCGGTGCTTATGTCTTGTTGCTTATTAAAAGTATTAGCTCCTTCGTCCTTAACCTAAAGTTCAACTCTCTTTTTGTCAACCACAATAAGACTCTCACCAACTCGAGTCTTCGTTTACGACATCACTTATCAGTTACTGTGCTTTCGTTTGAAAACCAATAATTTGGTTAATTTTAGCATCCAGTTATACCTGGTAATACCGTTTTCATGGCAGACACATTCAAAGCGCTGAAAGCCGTTCGTCGGCGCAGGCTAATCTGAGGTACTTTTCCATGTCTGTCACGTGTGTTTGGGCTCCCGTTAATTCGTGCTTATTGCCTACGTATTACCATTTGATCGTCACTTCCAAAATCGGGTCTAAACTATCCGAATATATGAGTGGATAGGACAGCCTTTTTTGATGGGATGGAACTATCTATG
>NW_008763275.1:0-553 GCF_000715545.1 Opisthorchis viverrini
TCCGAGTAGCTTGTACAAGGTTCACGTATTTTGGGTTAGCCTTCGGCAATTCTAGGGCTCTTGTGACTTACCAGTGATCTCTGTCAATCCCCGGGCTATTTACTACTCAACGTTTAAGGGAGTTGAGTGCGTCATCGTAGTTGCTTTTTGTTGGTATAGTTTCTCTGGCTTAGTACAAAGTTGATTATAGTGACGAGATTCAATGTTCATTGGAGAGTGCGATCGACTTCGGGCAGACAGTATCTAGGGCTGTGAGCATGGCTTTCTTCGCCTTTCTCCAATCGTCATCCAAATCAGCTTTGTTCCCGTCGAGTTCTGGGAGCTCTTCGGCCAACTAAACCCAATACTAGTAAGCTACAAATAAGCTTTATAAAAGGTGAGTTGAAATATTTTGCAATAACCGACATTTGTTAGAGGTGAAGAAAAAACATAGTGCTCGCACAATGCCGTCATTGCAGTCAAGTGGCATACTCTAAACCGCCATGAGGAGACTGGATCTTACTATGGTGTGACGGTTTCTAACCGTCCCGGACTTACTGACTTATACCGGGGG
>NW_008763276.1:0-553 GCF_000715545.1 Opisthorchis viverrini
GCGAAAACTTGGAAAAGTTGAGCACGATCGGTTCACAAATTTCATACTCAACAAAATCCCTTGTGACCTCGGTCTCATAGATGCTGTCAAGATCCGGGCCAAAGTATTTAGTGAGTACAGTTCCTTATTCAACACTCGTTGTTGGTGTCTAAAGATTACCAAAAGGCTACTGGGTTTTCATCACTTATGCTAATGCGGTTAACAGGGTAGAGGAGTGATTTCAAATTAGCACCACGACCGAGGAAAAATTCAAGTTCCTCATCCTCCAGGCTGGTCTTCATTCGCTGCATGA
The DNA here is from genome assembly GCF_000715545.1 of Opisthorchis viverrini. Classification (NCBI taxonomy): domain Eukaryota; kingdom Metazoa; phylum Platyhelminthes; class Trematoda; order Opisthorchiida; family Opisthorchiidae; genus Opisthorchis; species Opisthorchis viverrini. The sequence goes on from NW_008763276.1 coordinate 293, forward strand.
TGTAGGTACCATCCAGTTGGACAGGATCCAGAGTTGGCCTTTTAGAACTTCACCTCGTAATATCAGAATCTTATCGAAGACAATTGGACATCCCAAATTCTCTTAGACTGATATGGTACGCAAAGTAACTTCGGATAGGCAATGAAATTCTGAACGAACCTCAAGAAACCTGCACACACCCCTTTGGTTTTTTGACGAATGGCACTATTCACGCTACTGTCTCTATCGGAACTGCATGTGCAGCAGGCGCGCGAAGGGGTC
>NW_008763277.1:0-553 GCF_000715545.1 Opisthorchis viverrini
TGGTCTACGCAACATGAGCAAACCGCTCTATTCATGGCGCTGTTGATATAGGCCGTATTCGTCTCAGGAGGGCGAGGATGATAAATTGCGGGCTAACTATGCCATTTCGGTGATCTGTGACTGGAATTTGCAATGTGTCGAAATTTTAGTAGGTTTGATGCATCAACTGGCAGTTGGTCAGGTGGCCGTTGAATTGATCATCTAGCTTGGCTAGTTAATTTTCAAGCTCAGTGGACAGATCGATAACCACCTACCTGATTAACTACCACCGATTGCGCTTCGCTGATCTGGTGCTAAAAGATAAACGAAAGAATCCTTCTATCTGAATGTTTCTTGTATACTCCTCTTACTGATATAATTTGATGTTACAAAATCTACCTCATATAGAGAACATTTAATCATTCACTCGATATTGGGTTATCCAACCCATTTGTTGTGTCACATTTCTCAATGTTGACCACATTTCCGGGGTAATCACATTTGTCCAACAACGCGGAAAATCCGAGGGATATTTACTTTTCCTCTGTCAGTATTTCCTGATGAAATCATATTC
>NW_008763278.1:0-553 GCF_000715545.1 Opisthorchis viverrini
TGGTAGTTGAAAATTGCAGTACACATTTAGTAGGTTAAAAATGTCAACTGAACACACAGTTGCTTTATTTACAAGTCGTTGGAGTGGCTATCCATATGAAGCTCGAGTAGTTACAAGAAGTTTCCAGCAGGGTCCTGTGCGCTTATTAAAATGCAGTCACTTACTTGATTCTGCGATTGTTGATGAGATGACATAAGCAAAAAGCTTCGTCAATACTTTGTCTGAATTATTAGAACCCGGTCTTTTCAAACATTGAATGTGTTTATGCTCTCAATGCGCTGATGCAGACTAATGCCCTCATCGAGGAAAGATATGGAACTGTTCTCCACAGCATCAAAACATCACGATAAATTTGTGCGCTGAGCGACTCTTCCTCTGGGCCTGCATGCATTAGAATTTACAGAGGTTTGATGGGTGTGCTTGTGGAAATGTTCACCCAGAAGTCGGGCTTTTAAAGAAAATGTTGCATTAATGTGGAGTGGATAAACAAGAAGCTTAAATCTCCATTTATTTGGACTATTTACGATTACAGAATGTATTTTGTCCAATTGTT
>NW_008763279.1:0-553 GCF_000715545.1 Opisthorchis viverrini
TTTCAAACGTTTTGTCCTCAGTCGAGTTAACATCATCAACGTGTGACCATTGTGTGACTATGTGTGACCATCCTCCGTAAGGTAGTGATTGCAGAGTTTCACAGTCTCCCTTTTCTGATAAGATATCTCCGTTTCATATCGTTTCAGCTCGAATGCTCTGTGTTACCGCATTCTTCCACTAAAATGTCATACTTTTTCTGAATTGTGAATGTTCAATCAATTGCTCGGCGGACGCTTCTTTCGTTACATGATGAATCAAGTGATATCTTTATCAGTATTACTGGTCAAGGTGCGTAACTGATTTGAAACTCCCTGAAATGCCCGACCACATGTCAGGCGGAGCGATTGCTGCTCTGGTGCTTGGAGTACTGTGCCTCATCGGATGTTTAGGTGAGTTGTGTTCACCTTTTATATATCTGACCACTGCTTTGGAGTGTGTTATTGATTTGATTATACAAATGCGCTTTATCAGCTTGTCACCGGCGACTAACCGGTGAACTGACGCGGAGCTGCCAGTAAATTTTTAATTACTTTATGAGTTGCATGTTTCGGC
>NW_008763280.1:0-552 GCF_000715545.1 Opisthorchis viverrini
TGGATCCCCTTTTCTATTCGCTGCTGACATTAAGATAGGTTACGCGTTTAGGGCCAGTGATTCCGTTTCTACTCTTGCTAACATTCAGACTGACCTGAGTTCTTTATCACTCTGGTCTTCTAACTCCTATCTTTCTTTTGCTGTTCCAAAATGCCAAGCCCAATCACACTGATTCCAAATTCCCCCTGGGACGCTTAGTTTTAACGGACTCTCGATTCCTACTCTTTCCGAAGTTAGAGACCTAGGCCTTAGGTATTCCTGTACATTAAGCCTCAACCAACATGCAGGGTACAGAGTGGCTAGAGCTCCCAAGCTCTGCGCTAACATTCGCCGGTCCTTCCATAATAAATCCTGTATAATTGCAATTTTAGAACAACTTTTAGGACCCATTCTTGAATCCAGCCCGGAATTCTCCTCACAGTATTCACGGATATGCCGGACTGCCGTGAAGCATGTGCAGCGCTCGTTTACTAAGTCCCTGTTTTCGGTGTCATCCACATTACCGTATCGTCTTCGTTGTTTGTCACTTCGGCTGGATCCATTATGGCTAAG
>NW_008763281.1:0-552 GCF_000715545.1 Opisthorchis viverrini
ATTGTGATTTCGGTCTATTTATTTGTCACGACAAATACCTCAGTTTCGATATCTAAGGCGGGAAAACGATTCAAGAAACCGTAGCACTCAGCGAAATCAAACGAATGCAGAAACACGTGTACTTTGTAGAAAAAATGAAGAGGTCGAAAGCTACGAGCAAGTTTTGAAGCACCAACCTTTGAAACATCAATCGAAAATCAGCACAATGCTGTGGAAAAAGGGAACAGCTTATAAAAGTTGACATGAAAAACCAAGGAGCACTCTTGACAAGATATAAAATATCTCCTAAAGTAACGGGTCTTATGAACGAAAGAGGCCTTCCATCGCTCAAGATCCAGTACACCTCGGCATTTTCGGGGAAAATCTGTGCTGAGGACCGCTCTAAGCTCCTCAGTTGCATCACTCAGTAAGTCACAGGACTCCAAAGATACCCTTGTGTTCAACTGGCATAATTCTGATTGAGCTGACGAAATTTCGCACAATTCGTGGTCGGGTGGGGGACCGCCATACATGAGGAAAATCCGCTCCCCTGTGGAACTGGAACCCTCATGT
>NW_008763282.1:0-552 GCF_000715545.1 Opisthorchis viverrini
CTCTAACCACTGAACCATCTCGTCCCACACGGCCCAGCCAAGGCAGTGATGAATTGCGTAACCACCAATACATCTCCTGATAGCCATATTGTGAATTCGCTGGTCCCAGTCGATTCCAGCCATTATTCCGAGACACTGTTGGTCAAAGACCGTACTCCCCGCACAAGTTTTCCAGCCGTACAACAATACGGTTTGCACACACACGTCCTTTGAGATTCAGTTAGATGTCTTTCTGACACCACCATCTTTTAGATTCCCTCATGAACCTCGTCTGTCACAGTGCCATCAGAGTCGATGAAGCTTCCGCAATACGTACGGTGTTCCACAAATTCCAGTGCCTCTGATTGAATTCTCATTAAAAGTCTGTACCCCCTAGCTTTTGACCTTGAACTATGTGCACGTGATGCACACACCGAAGGACTGGAGGCCTCGGCCAGCTTCTCAAGGAATGCCTGCGCTTTGAGCCCTTTTTTTCTTCAAAAATTCGGAACAATGCCGTCTGCATATTTCAGTTTGACAGGTTTCTCTCTCTCGGGTGAATCTGAACAGGCT
>NW_008763283.1:0-552 GCF_000715545.1 Opisthorchis viverrini
CCTCCTGATTCGGTTTTGCATGGAGTATTCGGAGCTCCTTCACCCCTGGTTACATGATACTGTAAAGTTTTCTTCCATTTGAAGTTTTACTTCAGTAGAGTATTCAGATAGGGAAATCTAACCTCCTCAGTGCTATTCATAACTCTGTTGAATAAGGTTTTTGTAATTTTGGGCTATCAGATGCATGGCAACTTGCTACATGGTTTTTCCAACACGGACGATTGAGTTTGTGTATTTTAGTTTATTAGTTTTTTCATGCGGGAAAATATGTCGTTGTTACATCAGTACGATGAATATGCCAGCGGTTTGAATCTAGTGTGATTTAGTGGCCATCTAAGCGATAAAGGTGTACCCAAGAAAGGATTGTAGGAAGGTGATGTCCCAAAACCCGTCCAGGAGATCGCCATCTATGCTCGAGTTGTATGCAAATCATGGTGTTGGAGAACGTGAGTTACGCGCTCGCGTGTGTTATCATTTTACATGTGCAAAACTGGAAGTTCAGACGCACAACCACCAATACGGAGGAATGAGATCGACGATAGCAAAGCCTCA
>NW_008763284.1:0-552 GCF_000715545.1 Opisthorchis viverrini
CTCAAATATGATCACTTCTGCTTTGGTTATGAATGCGAACTTTGAACCTAACCGTCCGTTGATCAGCTCTCGATACGTCCATTCAATTAGCCCTTCTCAAAAAGGAACGGGTAGTGTAGTTCTTCTGGCACTTACGTGATAGTGTTCATCTGTGAATAGGTGCCAAATTAAAGTTATTTTGGAGGATATTTGTTAATCCCAGGACAACCCCCATCTCGAAAAGCAATAAGTTTTCAGGATCATCACCTTCATCATCACCTTCAGCAAATAGCACTCTTAAATGCCAATTGAAGATTCACTTATTCATTACCCATATTTTTACATTGGACAGGGAAATCGTTTCTTTCATCAGACTTCGTGAGCTGTGCCTATGTTTGCTTGTACCGGGACTTGAACCCCGGCCGTCTGACCTACAAAGCGAGCGTGTCGCCGGTGCTTGATGGACGCGTCTGATTTATTACATCTCAACAAGCCACCACGTTAACCCTTGGATGGTGTGATTGTTTTCCCCCCATCCCCAATGCCCAACGCGAACGAGAGTAACGTGATTGG
>NW_008763285.1:0-233 GCF_000715545.1 Opisthorchis viverrini
CCTGTGTCAACAATGGAATTATGTTTTTGACACGAAGGAGTTCTTAAATCATGTGACCAATTTTGGGACAAAGTACATTTAGATGTTTACAGCTAATGAGTTCCCGTCAGTATTCTGATCTGGATTTACCGTCAAGTTGAATGTGTCCTATAATGCCGCAGATAAACCACTGCGCTCGCCTGTGAGGGCATGAATATTTGGACGCTTCAGTCCTCGAATTTCGCACTTCCCAA
>NW_008763285.1:272-552 GCF_000715545.1 Opisthorchis viverrini
CCATGTGACACACGAGATTTCATTCGTGGTTTGAATTTGTCGTCCATTCGCATCCAACAATATTTTTTTACAGAGAAATTTAACAAAACTTCTTCATCAGTATTTCTTACATTTTTCACATCCCAATACTGCTCACATATTTCCCAATGGCAACCGATCAGCTGAGTGTAGGACAGCTGGTGCATGTGCCACGGGCGACACTGGCCACTTTGCAGTCGCAGGAGATTATGGATGTTTCTGAAGTACGAATGGACTAAATAAAAGAACAGCTTGTTTCCAT
>NW_008763286.1:0-552 GCF_000715545.1 Opisthorchis viverrini
CAGGGTTGCGGGTTGATTGATGGTGGAACCGTTCTTGGTCGTTCTCTATTTCGAGGAAACCTCCGTGTAGGAAGAACCAATTCACGGGATTCACATTCGTTTCAGGAAAACAAAACCTTGGTAGCCAAGCTCATCATTAAGCATGCTGGAGACTAGTAACCTCCATGAACAGGCAGGGTGCGTTGAATCCTACTCAGTTGCAAGTGGTGAACCATACGTGGTAATCACGCGCGAGTACTGCATCCGCAAGTCCAGCTTTGCTCACTATATCTTTTGACACTCACTTTCCTTTAATTTCTTTGACAGTTTATTCCTACGAGCGATTCTATTACTCCGCTCAGTTGACCCATGTTTGAGGAAGCGCCAAACGGTGGGTTTGACCACGCAATCAGTCTAATAAGGAAAGGTTGAAATTTAGGTGAACATGGGATTTTTAGGTTTCTCTCCCACGTGCAATCAACTGACAGCGTCAGTGTCAAGCCATACGAATTCTTGAACGAAATTGCCGTGTTCCTTATCCAGTCTACCTTCTCTCGCCTCCTCATGCAAGTA
>NW_008763287.1:0-552 GCF_000715545.1 Opisthorchis viverrini
TGAAAAAAGCGAATGTTGCCTCTGGCAAATGCATCTGAGAGCTTCAACCTTAGAATAAAAGATGATCATTATAAACCGAACAGTTTTCTTCAGCTAATAAATTGCTAGTTCGGAATTTCAAGATATGTTTTATATTCGTAGGACTGGCTTTTTTCAAACCTTGCACAATCAGCGCCGAAAGACGCGCGCAATAGATCATTTGGTACATCTGATGACAATAAAATTTTGGGTATTTCACCTGCAGAGTGAACATTGAAATATTTGCCAAAATATTTTCATGTATCAAACTTTCAGTTCATTTTTACGACATATTTTTCTACAATGTTGTACAACGCACATGCAAGAAGGATGTGAGTTTTTTGAATGTATTAGACGCACGATATCCAATACTTTGTGCCACCCAACAAGCATGGGGGCTCTCTCAAATTATACATTTAGAATTATTTCATTTGGAAATATTTCCCTTAACCATCCACATCCATCCCATATACTTTCATACCTAATCCACTGTCATCTCTGTAGGTACACTTCAGGGTGTGTCAATAATCAGAA
>NW_008763288.1:0-552 GCF_000715545.1 Opisthorchis viverrini
TTTTTTTGGCTCCGACAGCCGGGGATGTCACACAACCTAATCTTGTATGGTTTAGGTTGACAGATCTGACAATATTCCTCTAACAACGGAATTCGTGTCGATGGCTAACCTCTGTGAAAAGCCCCAGTAGTCCAGAACGAGGTTCGGGCGCAAGTTGCAACTAAGAGGACTCAGCTAAAGACTAGGCGTAAAGAAGTTTTTGAACTACCAACAACGGACCGGGAAGAGGGAGAAACTGAGTATTGTCTCTATCCGTCGAACAAGACCTTTAAAAAGAACCCCCTTATAAGAACCAATTTTTGATTCCCAGGTAACTCTCCCGATGAAATACTTGGAACGCAGATCTAGTTTACCTTTACTGTAGACCTATCGCTAGGAGGCTCAAGTAATTTAGTTTAACCCAACTCAGGACCAATTAATGAACCATTACTGATGTGCTCATATTTAATGGGTTGTATGGTGCCGTCTTTCAGGGATGGAAACACCTCCTTGTTCCTATCCATCAACTACACATCATTTTGCCTGAATGAGGTGATGGGTCATAGTGCTACT
>NW_008763289.1:0-552 GCF_000715545.1 Opisthorchis viverrini
ACAAAAGACTCGCATTACGATAAGGAATCCAGTGGGACCGAAAACTAAAACATGGCAGCGTAGTCACACCTATGAACCCAGACTATGTCGATGCGGCTGAAGAGAACAGTACACAAACGTCGGCCGTGCATAAGGAATGTTTACCAGGTGGTCATCATAAGCCGGGAAAAACAAGAGATCACGTGCTCACTGGGTCAAGTGATGCTGCTTAAATTGTGTGACAGACCAAGTAGCTACTAATCGACATCCTGTTGATCCGTACTCACAGCGGCAAGTGTGGATCTGCATCTGTGGCAAGCGTGTAGTCGGTCTGGACAAAACGGAGATACTGAGCATGCATGGTTTACCTTAGTCGGTTTGTCCGAATAGCGTAAATGGCGTGACTAACAGCCCACTAACACCAAGAAAATAATCGCACGACCCCAATAGCTTCCGGAATGACAATGGCGATAATTGGAGAGGTTGATTGATTGAGTCCAACAGCCTGACCCTGTGACACAGGAATATATTATCAAAGAATTTTGGATAAGCTTCATCACAAGCAAGATGAGC
>NW_008763290.1:0-552 GCF_000715545.1 Opisthorchis viverrini
AGGAAACGCCTGTTGTTGGGCTTGATTCGTGATATTTTATCTCATGAAATTCCGGTACAAATCAGAGCTTGGATGGGGTAGTTCGATCAAAATAATGCAATGTGAGGAGAGTTAACCATCAGAAAATTTTAAAGGGAATTAATTACTTCCGTTGGAAATAGATGTGACCTCAAACAATCGTTCGTTGTCCATTCAGTCAACATCGATCATTTCGCCTTGGGATCACGTAGCTTTTAGTTCATTCAGGTGTTAACTGTAAATATCTCAGTTCCAGGGTCCATGACAAGTGCAAGACATTTCACAGCTGTTTTTACACACTTCTCGGATGTAAACATTCGGTGAGAGGCAACAGAAGAATCGGTGCCAGAGCCGCAAAGTTTAAAACAGGGGTTATTGTGCACATGTGCTCACGGTATTCTGCAACCATCTATCTGTCGTACAGTTTAAAAAACACAAAGCAACCAATCAGACCAATCGTGATGTTCAAGCGTGAACATCTTCACCTGTTCCGATGTGATACTGAGCCAGGACAGGAGGACGACCGTTCAAACG
>NW_008763291.1:0-552 GCF_000715545.1 Opisthorchis viverrini
AATTACCGACACAACGCACCAGTGCCTAGCCATAACACACTCAAGAAAAGGGTGCACTTATGAAGAGTGAACGGTAAAATAGAAGAGAGGGACCCTACTCATTAAATTCTCACGGTTTAGGGGAAAACAGTCAGCCGTTCCCTATGCCCCTGTCTGTCATGTCAAGTTGGCGCAGTCATTAGTGTTGGATAATTCTCACCTGATATTTTAAAAAGTCGGCGCACGTCACGGTGGGTTTGGCGTCAAGTATGGTGGTTTTCAACGAGGTTGCTAACCAGATAGGAACAGTTGACGAACCAAGCAAAGATGGCACGTACGGTACATAATGGCATACGTGTATTTACCAAGACGTTTCAATGATTGAGAATCACTCTTAGCAAAGAGACATATTTCTAGGTGGGGAAAATACTGAGAAATAATCAAACCTTATTTCAAACCGGCGTATCATAGAAATGGTAAGTTTTCAACAAGGACACGTCTCTCACGTTCGGTTTGGGTTTGACGCAATATGGTAAGAAGACAATTAGGCCTTGAAACCACCTCTGGCCAGAT
>NW_008763292.1:0-552 GCF_000715545.1 Opisthorchis viverrini
GATTTTATTTGTCGGTTGACAATCGAACGACCAACCATCGAGGTCAGACCACATGCCTGAGCACGAACTCTCCACAGAAGAGATACCAAGTGTTATAGAATCAGTAGCCTAAGGATAGAGAAGTTTAAGTTCATTGGGTGGATCTAGGCAAATTCAAGCCACAGACCAAACGACGCGATGCTTTCCCAGATTATTTTACCATCAGCCAAAGATAGTTTAAAATTTTGTCATATAGCTTATCGGATTTAGTGCAGCGGTGTCTTGGCATTGCAATCTGTGAACTTCGCCCAACTTACCTGGCTTTATGTTGCAAACAAAATCCGACCGGTCCGCATATTAACTGCATAAACAACGTCTACTGAAAAAGATCAAACGGTGATATCTATAGTGAATTGTGGAAAATGAGCAATGTGTGTTGCTCATCTTGGCTTTGTTGCGACTGTTCCCGTCACAATCCAGTAGGAACTGTGGATCCGGACTACATGAGAGCGAATATCATGGACAGAAGATGTGACTAGATCACACGGTATGACGATGGCTTGGAACCCCTTA
>NW_008763293.1:0-552 GCF_000715545.1 Opisthorchis viverrini
CCTTTATGTGGCTACTAATAGTGAAAGATATTTAACCCTCCCTTTATTTGGCTACGTTTACTTACCCAAACAAATTTCGTGTTTATTATGAAACGCCCTGTACATCGGAAAGGAATAAGCAAACCTGAAAAAAATCGGGTGTTTCTCTGAAGTGTCCAGACACTTTACCGCCGCCAGCTTCAAACTAGGCCCTTGTAGTTTCGTCTAAAGTAGGCAACACAGTGGTACTTGATTTGGAAAACAATATCGAGGGACAATTTCTTAGTCTTTTGTGTGCTTGGATCGGTTAAAAAATCTCAAGTTTCCCGGAGTTCTCATTGAGTATGCCAGGAAAACTAGAGTAACAACGCAGCAAGCGGGATTATCCCTGCCGAAGTCAGGTCATGCATGCCTGTTACCAAAACGTTAGCAAACCAACTGAAACTGAAGAAAATTGGTCGGTTCTCCGCTTGAACTGTCAGAGGAGTATAGTTTGGTGGTGTGAGGAGATTTGGGAATTTTATGGAGACTTCTCATTGTAAGCGAAGCCAATCTATACTTAAAAAACCGAGA
>NW_008763294.1:0-552 GCF_000715545.1 Opisthorchis viverrini
TGTTCTACCTCTGCGGGTTCACTTAGCCAACCAGAACATCCCGTTGCTTACAGAAATGCACGCACCACTTCGCTACGAGGCTTTCTAGGAACCCAAATATGCCAATGCAAAGAAGGTATAGCTCCGCCAGACACAGTTCGACAGCACCCTGGCAACTTTTCCCTTCCTGTTCTTCAATGTATTTTTGCACACTTGTTCCATTATTTGCAGCAATGAACAAAATCTTCATCTGGTCTCATCCACCTCAATAAAGGTTCATTCTAATCTGCCGAAATTTTGGTCCAAATTAGGCTATTTTCCGGACGTTTAGCCAATGCCCACAGAAAATCAGTAAGTTTCTGTACAGTGTGCGTTCTGACTCACGTGGTGCAACTAATTCATTCCCAATGGCACTATTACACCAGACTCCACTACAACAGCAAGAGTGAGTCTGTAGAGTCTTACCGCTACCATTGATCGGCATCGGCCATCCCCCAATTCATCATCCTCACGCCTTTCACGACCTTGGCCATTGGCCCAACAATTCAGGGCCACCAGTCCTCAAAGGCGGTA
>NW_008763295.1:0-552 GCF_000715545.1 Opisthorchis viverrini
TCTAACCACTTGAGCCATCTCGCCCCGAGCGGGTTAGACTATTGAAGAGCCACTAGCTCCGAGAGAGGTCCCTCAAGAAAACCCTCACGGCCGCTGCCTCGTGAAGATATTCAAGGGATCTGTGTTTGGTCATCGGTGTTTCCGAACGATTGCTCAGGTCTGGTGGGAGGAGCACATCGGTAATGCTGGGGTGCGCTCTGGGGTTCACTCTGCGGCGATAGATCAACTAGTCAAACCCCACATGTTACGCTGGTTAGGCCAAGTACGTCATGTGATAGAGGATCATTTGCCTCGTAGAAGCCTCTAAGCTTAGATTTGTATCGGATAAAGACGACCGGAAGGCAGTCATTTCATAACCTGGCAACTAAGCATGAAAGCCCCCACAAGTCAACCAATTGTCTTCCTCGGGTGTGGATCGCAAGACTATATTATAAACCAATGGCCAGTGAGTCTGACAGATATGGCTATGTCACGAAGCCACAAGGGGGAGCATGCTTCAAAACTATCACCTTCACTGAGTGGCTCTCCCACTAACTGCCACAACTAAACAAA
>NW_008763296.1:0-552 GCF_000715545.1 Opisthorchis viverrini
GCTTAACTGCTTCAATTAACGAGATTTAGTGAAAAACTTGGAAATTTGGGTTTCTGATAGCGTCTATCTATCCTACAGGAATTACAGTGGACCGAAAACGGGGGAAACAGTATAAAATACACGTAGATATAACAGCTTCCCCATGGAAGCAGACGTCTGAATTTAGTTTAGTTCGTTTTCGATGAAGGTAGAACAAAACGAATGTTTTAAGAGAGGGCCAACTCAATCAGTTCCCACGGATAGCGTCTGTTGGGGGTCAATAAATTATAAACTACGCATTATCTCCGTGGAACATCCAATGATCTTGATATTACGGGTAACTTCAAATTTATCTCTTACGTAATAAAGATGAAGAGACTGAAAAAGCGGCGACCATGTTGAACAATATATTACTCACAGCAAAGCAAGTAGAGGAATCCCTTCAAATCCTTCCAAATACAGACTTTAATGTATTGTTACTGAGGCCGTGGAAGAACTGTAGAACAAAAACCCTTTTTTATCACTCACACAGTAACCGTCATGGCCGGTTTTCGGAATGTTCGCCGAGTTTGG
>NW_008763297.1:0-552 GCF_000715545.1 Opisthorchis viverrini
TGTCATACGCCTGTAATCAATAGTGTTCAATATCGACACCAATCACTTTCCGTCACTCCAATGAGGGGAGAAACATCATCGTTTAGGATTAAATTTCCAGATGTCCATGCTCCACCTAATCACATAACGACTCCGTCTTGTTTAGGTTGTTAGTTTTCATGTTTATGTGCTCCGTAGGAAACTCAAAAGTTTGGACTAATTTGATCTTTCCCACAGGATACCGAGAGCAGGGTATACACCTGCTTATCTCAGGTCAAAACTTACACAGGTGCATAGGGTCATCGAGCAGTTTTCCTTCAGTGACTGGATTATTTTGCACTCCATAGACTTGTTTTCTGCTCAACATCTGGACGCTTTAACAGATTATTCATTGATTTGAGCGGAGGACCATTCCATGAAACTGTGGAATCGAATTCCAAAGAGCCTAGCAACACGAGGACTCACCAGGTGAGAATGTGGATAGAGGAGAACACATGACGCGTCGGTTACGACACTTGGGAAAACTTCTCACTCGCTAGATAAAATGCCGTATTTAGAAAATGAAAAAAAAAC
>NW_008763298.1:0-552 GCF_000715545.1 Opisthorchis viverrini
AAATGTGCTTGATATTTGCAAAAGATGTCACCACAAAGGGGTCGGATGTTTACCGCTTGCCACCGAGTGAAGATAGACGAATAAATCATGATTCCTTTTGATGTTTGTAGTAAAATTGTACACTTGGTCAACCGTCAGTTACATTCGGAAACAAAAGAGCTGGAAACTCTTGATTTTCTTCCCAAAAACTGGCCAATAGCAAGTCTGTTCTTGATTCATCAATCCTTGTGCCTGGGGAGCACGCATAGTAGAACAGGCGTGTAGACCAAGGCTTCGGTTTCAGCTAATCCATGAAAATTTTGAACAAATCTCGACTGGAACTGTCTTGGAGATTTTCGGATAACTACGAGTTCCTAAATTCTTTTCAGTGTAATTGGTGTCTGGTTCCTGTTAAGTGGTTCAAAGCTGGTCATTTTTTCCAAGCGTTTACTAGTGCTAATCAGTCTATGCTGAAGGACACTACTCGCTGCATTAGTAGTAAGGAGTGTAGGTATTCAGTCACAAGGGACTGGTCGGAAGACTGAATAACACAAAGTTATCAAATATCTTTGC
>NW_008763299.1:0-552 GCF_000715545.1 Opisthorchis viverrini
AATACCGTTACTACAGACGGGGACCCAGTTTCTTATAGAAGCACACTCTCCTGGAGGGAACAATGTGTACCAAAGAAGGCAATGAAAATTCGACAATGGATCGAATAATCCCATATTTGGGATCCATGCGAGGGGCAGTTCACTCGGACGTATTCCATCTTACAGATAAATCGTTAGCAAAACTAGGTGGGAGTCAATCGAAAAGACCCAGCCGATGTGGCAGAATAGTGCATCGACTTTGTCAATGTTCAAAGTGACAACCAGTGAGCTCTTTTTGTCGATTCTATCGAAGTTGAAAGAAGACGTGTTGCGGTCAGTTATTCTTTGTCTTCATATATGCAATCACGGACGCAAAACACTGTTGTCGAACGAAACTGTTAGTAGCGATCACTTATTGGCTAGGAACACCCGGTCACATGATCAACATCATGGCAGCTATAAAGTCCGAAGCGAAATCTTTTGCGTACCCAGTGCGAGCGGATCGGTCATAAACACCACGATCTCCACGCACTTCACCTAGTTGGGAGCTGGCCTGTACTGGAACATCGAGAA
>NW_008763300.1:0-552 GCF_000715545.1 Opisthorchis viverrini
ACTTGGCGGGTGAGTTCAGAAATGAGTGTCTGTCAAAATGAGTGCTTTGGGAGGGTGAATGCGGGAACCGCTCACTCCAGGCTATTGGTAGGACAGGCAGAACTTCAGAATAGAGCTTGTATGAACAGCTACTAGACCGCTGATGTGGAATGGCGACCAAACAGATCACAGTTCTGAGACTTGAAGCCGAACGATAGCAGACCACCAACTAACTCGAAGCTCTTGGAGAAGGATCATCAATCAGTTTTCACAAATGCTACTAAATCAAGGGTGTTTCCTTCTAACAGTAGACGAAAAATATCGATCTGCAGGAACTGGGAATATGTACAGAATCTTCCATCCCAGGTACGCGTACGAAGCATCGGTCAATAAGGAAACACGCACAAAGAGCGAGTGATTACGAATCGCGTCGCAGTTCCAAATTCAAACAGTGGATAACTGACCGGATGTGAGATTTACGGTTTGCTAGTGAATAAACGTTTGCCTCGTTTCCTGGCTTATCTCCGTATACCGACGTTATCTTTCTCGTCATGTGCAGGTCAAGAAGGCGTG
>NW_008763301.1:0-552 GCF_000715545.1 Opisthorchis viverrini
ACTAGGGTTGACAATTCGTATGGTTTGGCGTAATCGAGTGATACTTTTTGTCTCCGATCTAGAGGAATTAACGGCAGGAAAAATCATCTGTAATCGTTGCTAGCAGCATATATTCAGAGAGTTCCTGGGTGGTTGCAAAATTACCAGATTTCGTACCCATATTGCTCCCGTTTTAACAGTGCCTCCTGACACCAAGGGGACACTGCATATCAGCTAGCTTCAGAAAATCCAACAAATAAAATTTCAAAACCCAAGGCAATTTGTGGCATAGCTCCCCAGTAGGTTGCAGGTGTGTCGTCTTGGAAATTGAAACAAAGATTGCAACTAAACTTCCGATTTTGTTCCTGCATTACAAAAACACACGCATGCGCACACAGGCAACTTAATCAAATCTGAGTCTGGCGTTGCAGGAGCTTGTTTCGTAACTCATTTTGTTGAACACCTGCCCGGCGAGTGAACGTTTGTGCAGAATCATCTTGAGACTGACTAGGCTACGTCAAGCGGAGCAAATGTCATTTGGGTATTTGGTCGATGGTAATGCGTGGTTTACCG
>NW_008763302.1:0-552 GCF_000715545.1 Opisthorchis viverrini
GCTGGTTCTCCTAATAGTTAATAGATTTACGAAAGTGACGGGATGGAACCATGATTTCAGATAATATGAACGATAGGAACGTGCCTACATGACACTGTTTTCATGTGATTGGAGAATAGTTGATTGGCCGATTCATTTGACAGGTATATTCAAGGTATTCCATAGGCGCGAATTCGTGCTGAGAAACTTTTTGCCTCCAGCTGCATTACGGAGATATCAGGTCTCTTGCTGTCATTGTGATAAGGCGACACTCAAATATACGACATCCCAGACATGCTTAAGACGAGAAAAAATTGTTCCTCTTTCGATTGTTTTCTGCCTTCACTGAGGGGAACAGCTAGTTACTGACTTGTTCCGTGTGTAAAACCCACAGTAACTTTAAAATCTGAAAGAACCGGTAAGGTTTTAGTTCCTCCAACCATCTTCAAGCCTTGTCAGGAAACTATATTTCCAATGAGCGGTTGTTTTCTTATCCCAGTCTGCAGTCGATCCCCACAGATGACTTGTCATGTCATGTCATACGTGAAAGACATGTATAGTTTCTAAAAATTT
>NW_008763303.1:0-552 GCF_000715545.1 Opisthorchis viverrini
GGTGAAAAATATCTTTAGGCTACCTTGCGCAGTTTTTCACTCAGACGAAGGGATATGTATCTCTCACCCGGCTTTTATAATGGATGTCATATAGGTGAAATATCTCCTGTTTTTAGTTCCTGCATTCCAATTTTTTTTTGGTTTCATACAAAAAAACTTTGAAAGCGGCCCGGCTGCACCATTCGCTCAGTTGGGATGTGGTCGCGCTTTGGTTAACATGCAGATGCCACAAACTTAGAAGTTGCCCACGAGTGAAAACACGGTCCTGCAAAGTTTGCTCATTTACTGCGCGTGTGCTTGCGATAAGCTGTCAAAGTAACGCTTCCAATAATCACAGTGTATTCCATTCTCTACTATCGTTTCAGCGGCTGCGAATTCCTAGTAACATTTAAGCTCAAACAATTATGTATCAAAAACTGGCTCCGAAGGCGCTGAGATTGTGATATTTCATAGCCCATCGACGTCCGAACTCAAACAACAGCTAGCACAAGCTTTCAGTTCTAGTGGTATTGCACGACCTAGAAGATTTATACAAGCAAGCAAACCGAATGG
>NW_008763304.1:0-551 GCF_000715545.1 Opisthorchis viverrini
TCTGGACCACATGATAAAACGTTGTGGGGAATTTCGGCATGTGGATATTTGACACAACATACTTAAAACTCTGTCTATTTTTTGAGGTCCTAATACACAGGAGACGTTCCTTTGTATTTTTTGGAAGAAAGCAATCCGTTAATAACAGACAGAAACGGTCAAACATTTTGAACCACCAAAAACAAATAAGCTCAGCCAGCAGGCATGTTTTTGTAAAAGAGCTGAAAGATGAAAAATCCACGTTCGCAACAGCGTGAGAATATAATGTGGTTCTGGCAGTTTGCCGCGCTGACACCAGTATCGGAAAACTGATGCAAAATCATTTACTTGCATTTGTGAAATACGAAAGACATAGAAATTGTAAAATTTACACCTATAATTTTATGCATAGAAAATGCATCCACTTTTTAGACGTTGCATATTTACGTCTGAACTGTCACTTCAGACAAAAACTGTCCTCGAGGAAGCTCTTTGAAATCAATATTTATGTTGTCCGGAGGAGTAACAATGTCAATACCATCCTCTCTAATGAAGTAAACTCTCTCACTCAA
>NW_008763305.1:0-551 GCF_000715545.1 Opisthorchis viverrini
CCTCTAAACAAAATGCACATTGTTGGAAGATCCACAACAACGTTGTCCCAAAGTTACATCCAGTCAGTAAAACTCCTCCTGAGAGAGCCCAGTGAGCCAATCAGATTTAAGAGCCACGTACCACAACGTAACAAAGATCATAGATGGATCGAAAAAATTACGAGAAAGCTTTCTTCCGCTAGTCAGTCACACTGAGATGTGTCAGGTACTTCTTGAAACTTTATAAAAGTCAGCAGGAAACGCGAANCGGATTGTTATTAATTGATGACGAAATGATTGCAAGTTTGACAGAAAATCAGCAACTAACCTTTTTTTCAAAGTTGTCACTCTTCATTAAAATTATTATATCGATGTGTAATTGTTGTCATCACCAAGAGCTGGATAACAGCGGTTCCAAAACATATCACCTAAATGGTCCACTAAAAGCCGGTTCGAATCATAGTCGTATATTCCGTTTGATTAATTCCTTGGCAGCGCGTCTAACCCATTTTTCTAACATTGATGCCCTCCACCAAACTCAATGGATTTAGCACTGCCCAGAAGACACCTGC
>NW_008763306.1:0-551 GCF_000715545.1 Opisthorchis viverrini
TTTTTTTCATATTTTACTCAACACTGTTTATTATTGATAAGCCAACTATTGATATTGCGTGACTCAGTGATCAGTGACTGTACACCAAGTAGGATTGACTTCGGCGTTGTAGACCAACCGGCCCAAAAATTGACGAGCTCAGAAGCCTAAAATGGAGCTTTACTCTGCTCGTTGACTTTGCTCGTTCCAACCCTCCGGTTTGGACATCACGGCCTTAGTAGCTGTTGTGGTCGTCAGTTCACTCAGTTCACAAACTCCTCTGTTAACTGTCAGGGTAAACTAATGCTTCCCTTCGCGGAATTTTTGTGGATGCATAGCCCATTCAGGTTAGGTTTCTTCGGTTTCACGAGTAAACAGGAACCACTTGATCGGTTTAGGTAATGGTATAGCTGTCATCCAAAGTGGATTCCTCGGTTGACAGCAGGTGGATGCTAATGGTCCTGGCTTTTTGCTTTTTCTCCCTAGCTAGCTGATGTTTTGTTCCAGCGTCGAGACGTCCAGTGTGTCTCACCATGTCGCATTTTTTCTGAATCAATTAACACGTTTACGAC
>NW_008763307.1:0-551 GCF_000715545.1 Opisthorchis viverrini
CCCTCTGTCATTTTTTAAGCACGTCCCCATCGACTAACAGAGCTTCGCTTATCAACTGCGGATAAGGCGAAAATCCTGAATTGAAGGTGATGGTAACTTTTTGTAAAACTGCTCGTTCTGTCATAAAAAAAGCACAACAACTACATTTGTCTCCTTTGGGGGTTGTTTACTTTTGTTTGATTGAACACGAGTAGCAGTTATCCCGAAGGTTCAGCGGGTCGAAAATACAAATCCTGGTAAATGAAAGCGATGATATTGCTGTTGATTCTTCTACTGTTATTGTATTCAGTGGGATACCTCGTTTTTTGCCTTCGTTTTGCGTCCATACCCCACTTTCTGGTTTCGACCTGGACCCAAACCGTTGTCGTCGCGCACCTAGTTTAATGCAACGACGTGAGTGTGTCATCTTGTGACACTTTGTTTTTAGTCAGTGTAAGCTTTGGGTAGGAGTACTGTTTCCTAAAGATTTACTCGTGCATGATTCCATTTGGAATTAGCAGTACCTAACCCGGTATACAGAAGTCGGCTTATTCCCACGATTTGAGGTTTGT
>NW_008763308.1:0-551 GCF_000715545.1 Opisthorchis viverrini
ATTGCTGGAACAAACGAGGTAGATTTATGGGACCACTAAAGGATACCGTCCTGTCAGGAGGGATAAGATGGAAGATACCCTCGTGACTTTTTGTTGCATAAGTTTTATAAACACTTGGCTAGACTTTCAACGGATACCATAGAACCATTTCTGAATCAGGATATCCACCAACTCTGATTGGGGTTCATAGTTTTCTGTGCCCCTGGAAGGCCCATATGATACGCAGGATCTCCACCAAGCGATGGTCAATACTAACATAAGATAAGCTGAACATGCAAACGAGGTGGAACAGAAACCTCCTGTGAATGAGATGAGGAGCGAGGATCACTGCGCTGGGCACTTAAGATATCCTAATTTTCCACTCTTGACGATAGGTGATATTATTAAGTGCTACACTGTCTGCATCAGTTTTAAGTATTTAGCTGCTTATCAAGGAGCTAATCATGTTGCAATGTGAACATAGATGCCTTCTCTTCCTGTCATTAACAAAAAATGAATAATAAGAGATCGCTATAAAGTGATTAAAATCAACATCTAAGGTTTCAGAAGTT
>NW_008763309.1:0-551 GCF_000715545.1 Opisthorchis viverrini
TTTGCTCTCTCGTCCTAGTAGTAGTTTCTTATGGGCTCCAAAATTGAATCGTCCCCTAACGCAGCAGAACAAAGTAAGTAGCATCAATCCGCTGTTCTCGCTTGTTCAAAAACATTACCGACATTCTACGTTTCATTTTCGGTTAAGTTATATCTACCTGTCAAGCAACATGGCCGTTACTATATGCACCTAATCTGGAGCTCTCCCTTTACACCTGCTGGATGGAGAGTTTTGGATAGTTGAGTAGACCAGCAGATTTGAGCCGCTCGAGCCAAATAACCAGTCCATCCTGTATCAGTTCTGCGCATATTTCACTTTTGAGTCCCTGGGTTTGGCTGTCAGCCATTTGATCAGACAACCAAGTCTGTGATGTGTACTAATGAACTGCTCGGTGAAAGCTGACGTGACAGCGTTGGAGTCTCGTACTTTTGTGCACTGTTTGTTCATACCTCACACTGAGGTTTCCGACATTGATACACCTTAGTTCATCTACAACGATTTCGAAAGGAGTTAGCTAGTTAACGGGTTTATTTTAAAGTTTATTGCTTTTT
>NW_008763310.1:0-551 GCF_000715545.1 Opisthorchis viverrini
AATGTTCTACTAAATAGAGGCTTTCCAATCCGGCTCGGGCCTGATCCTTACTTTTTTGTCAGCTGTAGTGTTTCGCACTTTGGTTATGAGAAGGCTTTGCGTCATTGGATCTGATCTTTCAAGACCGTAATCGAACGTAATTTGTGGTGGAGGACCAACCTGGCAATGGTGTGGGGGTTCACATATCACTGGTAGTTTGGTTTCACGTTCACACGAGAAACGGTATTTGGCAGATGAACTTGTGAAACGAACTCCTATATATTCAAAGGCAATCAAGTACTACTATTCGATCTCACACACCCCATTTCTTTCGAAAAATTCGTTCAAAAGTACTTTATGGAATATTTTCGTTCCTTCGACTAACCCGTTTCTTTGTGAGCGGCATGACTCTGGGCAGGTTTGTTTGTTCTACAGAATATTACATATCTCATGCACAAAACTGCACCAAAATTCAAACATTAGTCAGA
The DNA here is from genome assembly GCF_000715545.1 of Opisthorchis viverrini. Lineage (NCBI taxonomy): Eukaryota > Metazoa > Platyhelminthes > Trematoda > Opisthorchiida > Opisthorchiidae > Opisthorchis > Opisthorchis viverrini. Next base: position 468 of record NW_008763310.1, read on the forward strand.
TTATCGTCCATACAGTGAACCCCAACGACCAATTCAACAATCGATGGTTACGCTCGCCAAGGTGGCTCCATTACGTTGATAAAA
>NW_008763311.1:0-551 GCF_000715545.1 Opisthorchis viverrini
ATTGCACCAAATTAGCGAATATAAAGATATCTCCAATCTAATATGATTATTTCCAATGACAAACCTGGAATCCATCTGAATGGATCCACAATTTAAGATGCTCTAAGACTTCTGGGTGTGCTGCAGCAAGCCGCCTCATATTTCGGTCGCTACGACATATGAAATATCGCGATACATGTATATGTTTGTATTGTAATGTACTACTCATAAGATTGCAGAANAATCCGTCGACAGCCCACCACCGGTTTCGCCCTTCTCGGGGCTCATCAGGTATGCGCAGTCCCCGGGTATCCGTCAAACTTATGTTCTACTTCAAACAGAATCGCACCAAATTAGAGGATATACACTCATCTGGAATCTGAGTTGTTCTGTCTAGAGACTCACCTGGAACCCAACTGATTCTCCCGTTATTTGAAAATGCTCCCTTGAAAATTTTTTGCTGCACCTTGCCAACAAACTACACATCCCCTAGATACTTGAAATATCCAGATATATGCATAAAATTTTATTGAAATGTACTCAAAATAAGGTTGCTGAAAATCCATCGACAG
>NW_008763312.1:0-551 GCF_000715545.1 Opisthorchis viverrini
AAAGACCGGTAATGACATTTGAAGCTTCGTCTGTAATGGACTCCCACCTGAGTAGTTTTGTAATGGACTCTGCGTGTTTCGTTGCCGATCAAAACAGTCAAATACTTCAGTAGTTATTCACACCCAAACTTCCGTTCTCCATTCATCAACTTCTATCGTGGGTGAACATGAGAGCTACTTAATAGAGAGCAAAAGAGGTAGATTTTCATTTGTTTGATCTTCACCATTCCATTTCAACACTGGTGCTGTTGAGATACTGGGGTCCGGGGCTTAGGCGGATGGAGCGATGTTGACTGCCGGATAATTGTGGTGCGAACACGGTGGATCCAACAGCATTCCTTGATTTATTCTTTCCAGTTATGGTTCCGTTCCCGTCGGATAAGCCCTCGTTTGTAAGGATCAGCATTTCGCAGCATTTCGCATGTAACCTGTTGGGTTCTGACGACAACAATTTGCTAACCAGCTGATCACTTCTGTTGTATGGCCTTGAGAAGGAGGAGACAAACAAGACTGATTGTTTATTCCTCTCAATTTTCCGCGCTCTCTCTCTC
>NW_008763313.1:0-551 GCF_000715545.1 Opisthorchis viverrini
AGTGGTTTGCAAATGAGTGTATTTCGCTAAGGTGTTTCGTTGCTATTGCCTTACTCAGGTAGCGCAAGAAGATCGAATCTTTGACTATAATGGGCAAAATTAATCGGTCTTCAAATGTTTTCGCTGGTCGACCGGTTACCAAAGCCTAACACATTCATCTTAATTTTTCAGACGGATCTATGTGGGCAGGAAAGTTGTGGTTCTCAACCTTTCGCGCTCACAATATAACAAGTATCACTGGTGTCTATCCAGCAGCATCGCGTGACACCGATTTACCTGCATGACCGAAATCAAGGTGGGACTTTGGGCTGATCACATCTCACTTTCATAACACAAAAATTTATCCCAGCGGTAAAACAAGCTACCGATGGAAAGGGAGATAGGTGGGTGTCGAGTCCAGACCTAGAAAGTAGACCCTAATTTATCCATAATTTTTGTTCATACAGAAACAGAGATGTTGTTGCACCTGGGAATTTATTTTCATAAATAAAGTCAGTCATTAACCATCGATGAAAAAATACCCAAGATTGAACAATGGAAGAGAAAGATAA
>NW_008763314.1:0-551 GCF_000715545.1 Opisthorchis viverrini
TATACTTTATTGTCTAATGAGGTTTTATTGATGACCTCAAGCTAGTTTGTCTCAAAAACTTGCAGCGGTTTTTGTAATTGTGTGAGTTTTCTCCATTTCAACCCCGCTTTAGACATACAGTGGCTTGACCTCTGCGCAGGCGCCATGTTAATTTACTCTATTTTGTCTCAATCAAAGGGAAGATTGGAACCAACTTCCGGATAAGTTACTACACAAAGTGCAGCATTGCCCTTTATGTGAGAGAAATAAAAAATTGTGTTCACTTGCCTACAGAATATGCTGTTACCAAGTAGATTGTATATTCTATGAGTTGACACATGTTGAGCGGAAATAATTTGATTCAGTTAGCCTGGACTTGAAGTATGAAATCATAAACGATATATCGGTTGAATGGGAGAAAACTATGTCTGACGTAAAATGCAAGGGCAGGTGAACAGTAATGAGTCTCATCGTTGCCTTTATGAAATTTAGCCGAAAGGAGCAAAATTTGACAGACCAGTAGTTGTAATAGAAGCATAAGTTTTGGAATACATCCAGTTCACAGACAAGTT
>NW_008763315.1:0-551 GCF_000715545.1 Opisthorchis viverrini
ATCAAGAACTGATTAATGAAACAACAAGCGACACAACAGGCCCGTTAATCACGGAGATAGTGCACAACAAATTCGGCAAGACTATTTGTGAAACTATCTGCAACCCTTTAGAGTAATGCATACTGTTCAACTGCACACTGCCGGTTTTTCTGACTTTTACGGGCCGCCACGAAGAGACCGGACCTTACGGTGGTGTGACGGTTTTTGCACCTCCGCGACCCATTGAGCTATACTGGGGAGTGTCCCCGCGACACTCACAGTCTCCCATACCGTGTTGGTCAATGGTTAGAGGTCTGACGAACACAGTCTCCTGGCCCTCCAGGTTGGGAGTTGCGAATTGCCATCCTTTTGCACAATTCTTGGGATTTTGCCTGAGGCATGACCCGAGTAGGTGCACCTAAGCTCTGGATATCAGACCAAACGATGGTACTACAATAATCTCGAAGAAACGTTTCAACCAGTCCCGCACATGCCTCGATGCAGAGAGATATCAGACGTCAAGTGGAAGTGAGCTTGCGATTAGACCCTGAGGTATTGTGGTCACAGAAAAC
>NW_008763316.1:0-551 GCF_000715545.1 Opisthorchis viverrini
TTTTTTTAGGAATTTTCACTGATTTTCCCGCTTTCCGTCAGGTAATATAGGATGCATCAAATGCTTGTCAACACGACTGCGACAGGCCGATCACATTCACGAGCATGTCCGTGTCCAGTCCCATAGGGCACAACCACCAATAAAGTATCAACCAATAAGCGACAAGCCTTCCGCCAGCAGACTTTTTTACAGTGAGCCCTTTGCCAAGTGGTCCGTAGTGTGTTGATGGCTCTTCGGACCCATTTTGAGGGTCACAATGACGTTGGTGTTTTCTCAAAATTAACCAACAACTATTGCCTTGTGGCAATTGGTGGTTCGGAAAACTTCTACAGGTACTGAGATCATATACACCTATTTCCTTGTAGTGTATTTGAGTCAGAGCTTGCCGACAATATCCCTGTTGTGCACACCACAATTGCTGGGATTCGTTCTATTGGTCGCATGACTGTTGGTGAGTTCGTGCTTATCCCTAATTAGTTACAGCATCAACAAGCGAACGCGTCGCTTTCGCTTGGTACCCCTCTTATTTGCCTCTTTCCAAATTGACGGCA
>NW_008763317.1:0-551 GCF_000715545.1 Opisthorchis viverrini
ATGATTTGAGTTACACAACTAAGGCGAAGGAAGGTAGATAACTTGAACAGTCTAGGACAAAACAAAATTGGCAGTCTGATTTTGAATAGAAAAACCCTCATGCTACAAACATTTACATGGAACTCAGGTTCATAGTTAGGAATGGGCTACAAATAAAATTTTACCCACCTTTTCATCGCCAAGTAGAATTTCTGTAATTTGATTGGGCTCTAACCCACTGGCTTGTGCTAGCTGAAAGAGAAAATGTTGGCAATATGTTGGAATATTGGTAACTTGGTTCCATTTATCAGGTGAATATCGGTCCATCCGCGTAGCTTGGTATTTGACTTGCACAATTTTCTTTGCCGTGGGAGGAGGCAACATCAGTGCGCTTCCAAGCTCAGGTTGATTTCAGCTACAGGACGAGACCTCGACGAAAACATTTAAGAGCTGACGGAATCTCTTTGCTCTCTTTCCAAATAATAATATGAAGGATGAGATATGGGACCACCACTATTTTCTTGTTATCTGTCTTTTCGTTTTCAAGTTTAGTGCAAGCCTGAAGAATTGAT
>NW_008763318.1:0-551 GCF_000715545.1 Opisthorchis viverrini
ACACACCGCAAATGGCTGGGCGCATAGAATAACATGGAAACAATTGACAAGTCTAATCTTTTGTAACTTGCGAAATTTAGGAGGGAATTCTTACAAACAGTCCCGAATTTTTTTCAATCTGTCTGCTTCCGATCAAAGCTGCTGTTAGTACGTTTAATTATCTTTGTGTTCTTTGGTCACTCACTATACCGTAATTTAATTACACGTCAAATTTCGGTGGAGATACACACAATCTAGACATGATTGTTTGTCATGTCTTGTGAAGTTAAATCATTGTACCGCCCCGTGTTTTTGAACAAACAAGCGAAAATTTGTACAACTGAGGGTAAGTTCATGATTATGTGAGCATACCTGGCTTTTCAGCGCTCTAAAATCCGTCAGATATATGCTCTATGCAGGAGTGTTTTCAGGAAAACGCATAAGTTTTTAAATTCATATTGCGCTGCACTGAACTACTAGACAACAAAAATTGATCCCACAATTCAATGAGTGATACCGTCTATGGCATCAACACAACATCGCTGATGCATTTTTGTGGTCCATTCAAATAT
>NW_008763319.1:0-551 GCF_000715545.1 Opisthorchis viverrini
AAACGATCCACTAACTGTTCGCTTGACTGGACTTTGTGTCAGGATTTCCAGCAGATGCTTGAAACCTGCCGAACAGTTTTCTAGTTGTAAGTGGTTGTTGGATTTGTAGACGTTGTGCCCACCGTTCTAGTCCAATTATCCTGCTGGGTCCGCAACAAACGAGAGAGGGAACTCGAGTTCTGCTCGTATTAGAGCTACTCAGAAAAGGAGTGGTAGTAACGCGCTCGCAATTTCAGACTGATTTCAGACCGGTCAAGGTTGTACACTCCTGGTATGGACTCACTAGAACAATTGTGCTAGGATAGGAAGACGGTATTTCAAAAGAGAGTGATGTGAACATGAATTCTATTAACCCGAAAACGCTTACCGCTATTCCTATCAGTATCTTAATTCAGGCTAATTCATGTTCGGGGTGCATATCTTCCCATGCCACTGTGAATAATCGGATCGATAGAGTCCTCTGGGCGCAAGCGACCGACCCACGCTTCTTCGTTGTACAATACCTGTTTGGCCACGAGTTTCCTACTAGTGAAAGGAAGGAGGCCTTCGCT
>NW_008763320.1:0-551 GCF_000715545.1 Opisthorchis viverrini
GACTCTCCACTATTGTACTTGTGATATGGCTGATTCAGCTGAAGCAGTTCAAATCCAAATGAGTAGGTGCCCAACACCTGGAGGAATCTCTGCAATAAGCTCACTCAGGGGCAGTTGTGTCACCTTTAAAAGATTTTAAATTTGCGCACCCATGAATGCCGTTCTGAAGAATTTTCTAACGGATTATTGAAAATCCCCTAGGGTGGATTTAATCCTGTGGAAGATTAAATGATAAACTCTCAGCGCATTGATTTCGGTCCGAAACCATTGAGTGGAAAATGTTAAGATGGTACTTAAAATTGTGGGTGCGAATCGTAAAACACTTCGCATAAGGTTCCAACGAGATTCAAGTTTCCTAGGGAGAATGCAAATCACTCGATAAGTGAATCATCCATCTCAGAAGTCACCATTCGAGATGCGCTGTTGGCACAGCTGGTGAAGAATGAATGAGGTTCTCTCGAAGGACCACCAAATCACACTGCTGATCAACCGCTATGGTCCAACGATAGAGGTCCTCCTCCACCATCGCGAGGCGGCGGATTCGAAACCCC
>NW_008763321.1:0-551 GCF_000715545.1 Opisthorchis viverrini
CATTGTTAGGCAAAATTCGTTCTGAATGAATATCACTCCACTGAAAATGGCCTACCTTGTTTGGTTGGCTGGTATAAACTAGGTTATGTAGGAAAGGGTGTGTAATCTACTGCGTTTTACATGCTAACGATCGATTACTCTCTGATGGGTGATGTTACGGATTTCACATGCAACGGACTGATGTGTTGGTAAAAAATCATGTGGATTTGGAATAAATATTCAAACCGTTGCTCAAAATATCTAGGGAAAAAAGCCCAAAGTCCTTGTGTACCGCACGGAAACTCAAGTGCATAGAAAATAACTGACTGTTTTGCTTGGCTTGTTATATCGATCGGTCCAACTCAAAGTAAAATCTACAAGCTGGACATGTACTCTAAATTTTGAGAGGTGAATGAAAACCGGAGGCAGAGACTCAGTAATCTGATATCGTGTGTTGTGGTGCTTATAAAATGAATTCCTCTGTGCGAAGTTCCAAAAGAATTTCCACAGACAACTACAAATAAAACGATGAGGTACCGGCTGCCATGAAGAGGAAACAAATTCTTCATGAA
>NW_008763322.1:0-551 GCF_000715545.1 Opisthorchis viverrini
TATTAGAACTCATCACCAGTGCACATAAGGAAACATGTCTGGATTCGAACTCCGGACGTGTAACATGTGAGGCGAGCTTGTTATCACTACTTCGAAAACACGCTAGACAAATAAAAAATTTCACGTCTAATGAGCTTGCTAATGCTCGAGTGATGTGATTGGCTGGCCCGACGACCCGAACGATGGCCCAAATGTCAGGATTTCATAATCGGGTGGCGCCACAAAAATACGGAATTATTTATAGGCTGTTGCGGGATTCGAAGTTCTTGCATTAATCACCAATGGAATTTTGTATTGGAGATGATAGGGGAAGTCGAACAGCAGTGCACTGAAAAATTCACGAGGAACTCTGATTACCTGGCAATAGCCTGAGATAATTTGAGGTTTCGTCATTTTGGTCGCTGAAAGGAATTGGCAGGTAGGGGGATGTGAAATGAGAATGGAATATTAAGCCACCTTTTCCCCTTCTGTTCTGTTGAACTTTTAGGTTTTCCCTGGTCTCTCGTGTTTTTTCTGCTCCCATTTTGATACACGAAGATGGAAACAAAGGT
>NW_008763323.1:0-551 GCF_000715545.1 Opisthorchis viverrini
TTGCTAGCAATACACATCGTATTGCACCGCGAATTAAACTAGTCTCTCTGGTTAGACAAAATCACTCTTCTAAATTATTGAGTGTACGTTGTGTCACGGGGCAGCTTGTGCGAAGCTGTGATCGAAATGCGATCTGCCATCGCCCGTACACATCCGGCCCGGGTCACGAAAGTTTTCGAACACCGGGTGCGGTATGTTGCGTCCGGGATAACAGGGAAGTCCAGGTATCTCGTAGAACAGACAGCCCTGGCGATTGGGTAACTCCCTAGAATACACACAACCATGGGTACAATGCGGTTTAGTATTACTCATTGTCAGGCTCGTCAATTTGTCCAAGCGTTTAATTCAACGTTGCTACAAACACTGGTTACGGGGTACGTCGGAAACGGGAGGCTGATGAACAACAACAAGGTCTGTGAATAAACACCGCGAAAGTTTAGGAGAGATTTCAGTAAATGAAACGCGTAAATATCACCTTAACACCATCAGTTCGTGCAGAGATAAACAAAGTAGCCCAGATGCGTAAGAAGCCATAAAATGACACGTGCGCT
>NW_008763324.1:0-551 GCF_000715545.1 Opisthorchis viverrini
CAATGTTGCAGTGTATGCGTAGAGCGGGCTGGCACAGTGACCTCCCGTCCCCTGCGTACACAATCGAATGTGTCAGTCGCATCGAGTGACAGGTGCACTCAGTGTACTTAATGTGAGATCATAATGAAGAGCACATATGGACATTCCTACTTGACGGTTCCACGAAGAAAACGACCTGACCTGAGGTGGGCCAACGTGATGCACATGGCACCTGCGGTAGGTGCTAGCAGTATAAAAAAAACTGATGGAGAATGTTAAATGTGATATCACAGATGCGACTAAGTGAAGTGACTGAAAAAGTCAATGAATCAAAGTTGAGCCACTACAGTAGTATGAAACACTCTCTCGGTATATAAATTTGGAAATGTCGCGCTTTGAGCAGCAGCCCACCTACAATCCGGGCAAATAATAAACAAATTCTACAAATTCTCTGTTGCCCGCCTTTGATTTTTGCCACACCCGCTGTACTTTCTTTCTCCCGTTCTGACCATCTCCTTGCCTGAACTTAATTTTTCTGCGCAAAACTCATGTATGTTGTCCCAAACAGTTTT
>NW_008763325.1:0-551 GCF_000715545.1 Opisthorchis viverrini
TCTGGACCACATGATAAAACGTTGTGGGGGATTTCGGCATGTGGATGTTTGACACAACATACTGAAAACTCTGTCTATTTTTTGAGGTTCTAATACACAGGAGGTATTCCTTTGTATTTTTTGGAAGAAAGCAATCCGTTAATAACAGACAGAAACGGTCAAACATTTTGAACAACCAAAAACAAATAAGCTCAGCCAGCAGGTATGTTTTTGTAGAAGAGCTGAAATATGAAAAATCCACATTTGCAAAAGCGTGAAAATATAATGTAGTTCTGGCAGTTTGCCGTGCTGACACCAGTATCGGAAAACTGATGCAAAATCATTTACTTGCATTTGTGAAATACAAAAGACATAGAAATTGTAAAATTTACACCTATAATTTTATGTATAGAAAGTGTATCCACTTTTTAGACGTTGCATTTTTACGTCTGAACTGTCACATTAGACAAAAACTGTCCTCGAGGAAACTTTTTGAAATCAATATTTATGTTGCCCGACGGAGTAACAATGTCAGTACCATCTTCTCTAATGAAGTAAACTCTCTCACTCAA
>NW_008763326.1:0-551 GCF_000715545.1 Opisthorchis viverrini
AGCTATACTGGAAGGTTTCCGAGCTACAGTCCCAGTCTCTCATAATAAGTTCATCAATGGTTGGAGCTCTGACGAACAAAGTCTGCTGGTCCTCCAGGTTGGGGGTTGGAATATGTATGGATTTGCATTTCCCGCCAAAGAACGCTGTCTTGCGGTCAGGCTTTTAAGCCAAAGGCTTTGGCTGGGGACCCTAATCGTCCTCCTGTGTAGATATGGGCGTCCTAGCAGTATCCCAACCCTCGTACAACCATAAGATACACAAATGAGTACGGCATTGAACCATCAGTGCCAACACTGATGTTGCTCTCTTTGATGATGCTGCTGCTGATGATGATGACGATGATGAGGATGATGATGATGATGATGATGATGATGATGATGATGATGTCGGTTCAGATACCTGTTCCCACTGAGAAGTCCAAGCATCCTCACAAGTCTGGAATTGTATAATGTGATAATCGTTAACTCGGAGTTTGTTCTTTCGTTTTCCAAGCCACATGGGCACCTTTCCATGGAACATTCGTGAAGTTTTCGTACCAAACCACTACATC
>NW_008763327.1:0-551 GCF_000715545.1 Opisthorchis viverrini
ATTGGATCCCAGTGAACGGTCGTCTTTGCACCGTCCGGTTATGCAGTCCAATGAAGCTTAATGCCTCAGCATAAAAAGCGGTGCCTGTTTGTAGTGTCGGCTTATGCCTCAAATGACTGCAGTTCTGATGCTGAGAAGGATAATTCCTATCGAGATATATCCGGGCTCATTCGTCAGTCAAAAAGCACTGACATCGCAGGCGATATGAATGCTCAAGTAGGCGGTCTTAGTTTTTTTGAATCACATTTGGGTGGTCGAATCGGCGTCGATGCTCGCCGCACAGACAATAGAGATGGGCTCCTTCATTTGTGTTTCTGGCAAGTACAAACTTTCAATATGAACGTTCGCATCGCGTAACCTGGTGGCCACCAACTACAAATCAACTGTGGATCCAGTTGGACCACGTGGCCATCAACCACAAGTGGAGAGCCACAATTCAAGACTGCCGTTCTTTCTGGGGCACAGCACTTGATTCCGGTCACGTCATGGTGCGTGCACGTTTGATGGTTCGCTTCCCTTCAAGCCCTCGCAAACTAGCGAGAAGCATGCCA
>NW_008763328.1:0-551 GCF_000715545.1 Opisthorchis viverrini
GGTTACAGAGAAAACAAAGTTGCTCGGTACTGTTCTGCGTTCTATTCAACAATAAGTGTAAACCAAGGAGCCAATTCTGTGATACGCTGGAGAAAATAGGTCCGACCAATCGGCACACAGGAGGTTACAAACTATAAACAAGCTCTCTGCTCTAAAAAAAATTTGCTCAATAAATACTGTTTCCGTAAATGACAGTCAATTTTTCACAGCCATTTTCAAAATGAAAAGCATCGCGATTTTCTATTTTTGCGCCATCTTTCTCTACGGTAAGTTGATTTACCCTCAGTTTAAATTTCGTCTATCAGACTTCTTTTAAAAATTTTATGTGCATTCATATCGACTTCCTGATTATTGAAACACCTGTCAACCTTACCATTTACTTTAAGTACCCCTACTAAATCCGTCTGCTTGTTTTTGAGTTGCGTCCCGTTTGTGATTCCTATTGTGCTCGAATAGGGAGCAAAACCTTTAAAGACATAGTGAACGGTGTGACTCCACTCTTACATTCGTGTTTTTTGTGTAAAACGAGGTTATGAATTTGAAAAAGCCAA
>NW_008763329.1:0-551 GCF_000715545.1 Opisthorchis viverrini
AAGGATAGTATCCAGCCATGAATTTGCCCAACCCTTTTGATCGTTGACATTGGCACAAAAGAATATAACGACTTACGGCTGAAATGGTACGGAGGAATTTGTTCAAAGGTTCCCAAAATGCCAGCTCTCCGCAAAAGCCACTCGCAAAACAGAATTGCGCTCATGGCCAACTCCAGAAACTCCATGGTGGCGACTTCACTTCAATTTCGCTGGACCCATTAATGGACAGCATTATCTGATATTGGTCGACACCTACAGTAAATGGTCAGAAGTATTCAGCATGTCCCATGTTACTGCTTGTGCCACCAATGCCAAACTGCAAAATGTGTTCAGTAGATTCAGCGTGCCAAACACTATTCTGTCTGGCAATGGAAGCCCATTTACCTCATCCGAATTTGAAAAATTCTGTAAACAGAACAGCGTCACCCATGTTAGATCACCACCGTTTCATCCACAATGAAATGGTCAAGTAGAACGCTTCGTGGATAACTTTAAAAAAGCACTCGCTAAACTCAAAGGCGACGACCAGACTGGAAATAATCGAAAACTTC
>NW_008763330.1:0-551 GCF_000715545.1 Opisthorchis viverrini
TAAAACGTGGTCGGTCACAGGAGGCGCTTGTAGGGTTTTCCAACAATCAGCTGCAGTCCGTGTGCCACTGACCAGCATATCTCTCTGTGTAGTAGGGATGACTCGAATTGCTAGTCAGACTTCACATGCCATGGACCGAAGGCTACGCAATGGCTAAATTCACACCGGTGCCAATATTCGGACTCCAAATAGGGATGGGTGTCTACAAGGGTTTGGGTGCAATGGTCGTAGCCAGTCAACCATACTTGAGTATACGACGTGGTACCTAGAGCATACCACTCTCCCTTAATACTACTGCCCGTTGTCAAGTTATCTCATCGCTGAAGCATGTCTTCAGCCTTGAATCTCGAGGTGCCATTTGAACAAGTGATTGGATTTACTGATGTCTCTAGCAAAACCAGTCGGCCAGTGCCATCGGCACAGTTGAGGTGGGCGATGACGCGACAACATCGGGGCCTGCGTAGGATCAGTGAGTTGACGAGAGCTTCCGAATCACGACTATAAGGACCATCTATGCCACGTTTTGTTCACTTCTACGGTATGTTATTTTA
>NW_008763331.1:0-551 GCF_000715545.1 Opisthorchis viverrini
TATTCCACAGCTGGATGTGCTGCACGAGGTCAGCTTATGACATTTGTGGAAGCTGAGAGGAACCTCAAAACAAGTGGGTGTCAATTTCAGACGGCGTGCAATTTTCAGATACTACGCCAGAGATCGGGCACCCGTTGAGACAAGTTGGTTCCAAATCAAGATCTGTATTGATACCATTCCTCTCCATACCTTAATCATTTCGCTATTCACAGAATTCTGATATTTACTCCCAGGTTCATCTGCATTAGTCAGACACCTCGACTGGTTATCAGAGTTCAATCGATTATTGGTCGCTTGTGAGGCGCAGATCGACAATGCCTTCTTTCAAAGCCATTTCTTGTACATGTCTGTTACTTCTTGAAGTGTTCAGGCATGTGATCACTACTTTGCATCATATGTATATATTGAAATATATCTATGACTCTCTTCAGTGAAACATCATTTGAAATCGATCTGCATCTTTCCCTTCGCTCTCTTGCTTGCTTTTCCCTTACATCTTAAATCAATAACGTCTCAATTTGAAAGTTTTATGTCCGTCATCATCATCATCA
>NW_008763332.1:0-551 GCF_000715545.1 Opisthorchis viverrini
ACTCCAAATGAGAGATTTCATAGGGAAGAAAACTAATCCAATCGGGACAAACCACAACACAACTGCGAATGCTGGAACACCCCTACACTGAGACCAAATATTGTTTCAAAACGTCGTAACCGAATGCAGCGCATGGAAGATTACCCACTGAAAATTCACAAACAAGTTAGCGAATATCAGATCGGAGGTTGGGAAAAACTGAATGAAAGACCAGGTGAGAAACAGTGGAATCAAAGTAATCTTCGTGATTAACATTTCTCCAGTGGCACGTCAGTGCCCGCACTAATATTGTTCTGTCAACATCCGTTCCCATAGTTGTCAGCAGTTGCGGAAAGCAGCATTAAGGCAAAAAATCTACCAACCATCGTCACGCAACATATAATCAAATAAGCACTATTAAATCAGATTACAAAAGCAGCTCTCTAGTTGAAGGAATTAGCTTATGAATGCCTATTCTTTGAACCGCGTTGTGCGATTTGAAGCAGTCCCTGACTTATTAAAATCAAAGACAAGTGGCCCAATATATGACCAAATTTTACTGCTTCCAATAT
>NW_008763333.1:0-551 GCF_000715545.1 Opisthorchis viverrini
CTAGTGAGACAGTGTGCACTGTTTCGTGGTTTTCTAATATAACCAAAACCGCCATATCCAATGAAATTTCAGTTCACACATTTGAATTTACACTTGAATACCTAATGCTTGGAGACCTAGCTAATGGCAGCTCTAATTAGCAGCACCCCTGCTCATTAGACTAAGCTAAAGGAACTTTCATTCGCTTACAGGCTAGCCTGCCTTAGATCATACGAAATATACACTAAACCCAATGAATAATCTGTCAAGTGAAACCTTCGTATGCGTAGTGTATATGATCAACTGAACTATTTTCATTAAGAAGCATCTGTTGTTCACACGTTCAACATAATGAAGCCGCAACAGTTCAAAATGAATGAAGTACTTGTTTTCCTATTATGTCTGCTGATTACGAGTGGTTCCAGCATAACTGAAGTATACATGCCCATACCAAGCAGAAATGGGAAATTGGAAGACCGTTGCAGAATAACCTGGTGAAACATCATCTACACGGTTTCGCTGAAGAGAGTTAGGCTGGTGCTTAAAAGTCAGACAGAATAACGCACCTTTGC
>NW_008763334.1:0-551 GCF_000715545.1 Opisthorchis viverrini
TTTCATATTAAAACACTTGAGGTTGGCGAGTTACGATGGATTAAAATTTCGTCCACGCCTAATTCTCACAGTCGGGATTTCTCTGTATTTTCAGCAATATTTGGTGACATTCCTGAATAAATGCTATAGTTCATTTTTTTGTTTCGCATTGTGCGCTATGTCTAGACATTCGTTTACTGGGGAAACTCACCAATGCAGCGCTGAATTGCGTCCGTGTAGCATTTGTCTGTAAATCAGCGTTGCATGACTCAAGAGAGATTGTGTTGTGTAATCAGGTCAGCTGTTAAGTCAGAATGATTTCGGTATGACCAGCAACTTGCAGGAAGCTCAACTAATGATCAAATGTCCTGGAAGGTATTCGAAATACCCATTACATCTAATAACATGTGATTTACGACAGTAGATTTTAGAAATCTTCTACAAATATATTATTCAAAAGACCACAGTATTTTGTTGCTTGCATAATCCTTATTATTTAACTAAGTAGGCGTGTTATTACCAAAGCCAGTTTATACTCGTAGGCACTACGAGAAGGAGCACAAATAGTCACA
>NW_008763335.1:0-551 GCF_000715545.1 Opisthorchis viverrini
TCAAAACACTGCAGGTTATCTCATTCCGTGCGTATGCGACTTTGAGTGGGTTATGCGTATTTTGGCAAATAGTGCACGTGTCGAGCATTTGGTGCGATTAGTTTTACTCAAGACGTATATCAATCTGCCAGCAGCTAAACCGCTACTAGTGTTACAAATTTGCGAACCTATCTAGTTTATAGGAGAGCAAAGCTCCAGCAGGGAACACCTGTGTCCAAATTTGAAGGTTTGGTGATCGAATGCTATGTTTCGGTTGCGTAGGTCGGGAAACGGGAATCGTCAGAGGACATCGCCCTTGAGCTTTTGATTCCAGATTCTGGCCAGCAACATATTCACAAGATTCAGGTTTTGACGCGGACTTCTAACCGTTCGACCACTGCAACGATGAATACTACTAATAAAGCATGTGAGTAGTTTCTGGTCTCATATCCAAGCTCTGCTCCCGCAAACGATAAAAGGTAAAGGTTGCTAGGGGAAATATGGAACCGCTTTTCAGGGTCCATTTGTTACTGTTCAGTGTTCAAAGAATGTCTGGGAACGTTCAAGAGGAC
>NW_008763336.1:0-551 GCF_000715545.1 Opisthorchis viverrini
CGGTGAGATATTAGTAGACATTCTGGTAAGCTGGATTGTTTTCACGGTTTGCCTCCTTAAACGACAGTTTAAAAAGCCCTGTCATAATCGTCTAACCAGAATTCGATTATCAACTGTTTGTTTTAACCTGATTTACAAAAACGCACTTTCTCTACCCTTCCAGTAGACGGACGAAGTTTCAACGGAAATGCTGTCCCTGCGATTAGGCGTCTTATTACTTTCGGAGGCTTGTTCCCTGGTAAATGCCGTGGCATTTCACAACCAAAAGTTGACGCTTCGACGTCAAGCTGTTCTGTTCATCGCTTCTATTTGGGAAATAGTTTGTATTGTCGATTCATCTCTGGTCGCGTCGACGACAGCAAGTTCATACTTTAACCGATGTTTGGACGCCGCCAAAAGACAGGTTTCCCAATTCGTGTGGCAGAGGCAGGCAATAGAACCAGGTTATGTACCGGTTATTGAGATAGATAAGGTATCCCTCCAGGTATGTTGGTTGTTAAAATGGTTGAGAGTATAATAAATCCCTCCAAGTTGGAACACTTTTTGACATA
>NW_008763337.1:0-550 GCF_000715545.1 Opisthorchis viverrini
AAGTTTGGACAAGGCCAACAACAGTAACATCAAGGCGACAGAAAGGAACTTTAGCACACGTTAAAAAGGGAAAATTTCACACTGTTCTATGAATTCTCGTATGAAAGTAGAAAAGCACCGTGATAGTTTCTCTGGATAGTCCTCACACACATACAAGAAATAACGCAGAGGAAAACGTCGCGCAAATGTTGTGGTCAACTTTTTTCACAGACGTTTTTTCAGTTGACTAAAGATATCATAAACGGGAGATTCAGCTACGAGATCTCTACGGTCAGGTACAACTAAACGTTTTATTTTTAATAATAATAATAATAATAGTATAACAGTACGATAAGCTCTTAGTATGACAGAAAAAACGCGCGGAAATGCGTTAAATTCAGAAATGACATTTGCTAAAAAAACAAAATCGAGTGCCCAGTCATCTCAAAGAGGAAGCTTCGTCTTTCAGCACGGAGGTGGAAGTCGAAACTAAAAGGATTCCTCGATCGGGTTACTTCGTCGTGGAATGGGCCACAAACAACAAGCTTACCGTTCTACATCGGCATTGTAA
>NW_008763338.1:0-550 GCF_000715545.1 Opisthorchis viverrini
GAATGGAGTTTCTAGAGTGTAACATGTCACCTTCATCAGTTGTTTTTTCAGTCTGCGAATAATGTTCAATCTGTTCAATCTGTACGGACAACTTGCCACCTCTTTGATTACCTTGGTACTCAAATGGATCAAGCAAACTTTTCAAAAACAGAAGGGCATCCAATCCACAAATCAAGCAAAAGTAAACCAGATCGTAATCTTCCAAGGGTACGGACCAATCAGGACGAAGGTAATCCAACGAAAGGCAGACGTTCAGCGAGCTGGGAAACTCAAATCCTAAATTCACCAATCAGTCTGTGTGGAAATTATCTGTCATCAGAAATAAAAAGACTGCTCGCAATACCCAAACAAAGTCACTTTGGATGGCAACACAGAAGACAATTTTTAGGAGATGGCTCCACTACGAACGAAATTGGTAACCAAAAAATGCGTCGGCACTCGGGGGGCCGGTCAACAGATGCGTTTACTTGATACGGCTTTCGTGATTGAAGGATGAGTTGTGCTATATCCTGTCTAAGTGAGAACCAATCACACTGCTGATCAGCTGCTC
>NW_008763339.1:0-550 GCF_000715545.1 Opisthorchis viverrini
TATGTTTTGAGAACATTTGTTTGTCAGGAATGGCCACTTTAAGACTTTTCGGACGTTTCGACACACAAATTTATCTGTATGCCATAAGACTTTGTACAGGCGCAATAGTGTGGTCACACGTGCACCCGTGAAGCACCACGAAGATTTGCAGTCGCGAATGAGAGATGCAGAGGCTACGTGCTTAGGCAGAATGCACGAGATCTGTTTCCCGCTCCTAATATTTGCCACAACACCTCAAGATTATTTATTTATTAGGTCCAATAAATGCTGGATCAATGCAAACTTACCAGGCTTGCTTCCAAAGCGAGAATTGGTTTTCGGCCAAACACCAAATTGTTTTGATGTCTTAATTTTGATGTAATATATAACTTTTGTCGAGACATTACCTCACAATTTCCATTGGTCACGCGTTCATAACTTGTAGCATAATAAACGTTTGCTGTATGCAAACCCCGAAGAATTCAGACATATTCATAAGGGGCAAAACGTGTAAACTTACAAGGCTTGGTCCCTATGGTACTGAATCAACTTTAGGGTGTTAATAAACACG
>NW_008763340.1:0-550 GCF_000715545.1 Opisthorchis viverrini
TACAGTGATACGTAAATCCATCTTAGTTGTTGTTCAGGCAGCCCTGATTTTCCAGGCCACGTATAGCTTGCTTTGCTGCTGAAGTTTGGACGAAACGGGGGCGAGGGAGATGCGGCAGCCGCTTGTCCGTTCAAGTGAGGAGGAGAATGGATTCTACCGGAAGCTATTGAAAGGAAGAACTCATTTATGACTTTGGAGAAGTTTGGCGCAAGATACAGCCTGGACCGGTATGCGTTCATGTGTTAGGGGATGGAATATGCACCAATGAGCAGACCTAATGATAGTGCAAATTGTGCAGCAGTCGCACGACAAACTTCGGAAAGAAATATTATTTGGTAACCAAAAAGCTGGACAATTAGTTTGCTTTTTGTTACGAGAAGTTTGATGCTCAATCAACAACCAACAAAATGACTTATTGAACTATCCATGGGATAAAAACCAGCCTGAAATGTTTCCGGTGTAGAATTATCTGAATACTTGCTTTACAATCGCCCTTACTGTCTTATTTTTCCTTGACTTACGGGGTTTTCCTATTATATAGGATTAAGTT
>NW_008763341.1:0-550 GCF_000715545.1 Opisthorchis viverrini
GACGGTCTCCCATAGACCGATGATGAATTGCCCGCAACCTAAATGCCAAACGCAACTATCAACCAAGCAGTGCACCAGAGCCACCTAAAATCCGCAACACCGCTAGGAGTTCGATCTACGGAGACACCTTCCAGGAATACAGAGATATTCAGAGTTTTATAGATATCCACATAACTAAATTTCTTTCCCCAACTTATATATGGTTTCCATCAGTATCTAAGAGGAAACCACTTTTAAGGTTTCCAAACAGCTTGAACAACAGACGACATCAAAGGTGACCGTCAATACCAGGCGGACCGGTTGAAGAGACACCTTTGGCATCTAACGAAAATATCGATAAAATTTCTTGTGGGGAGAAAAATACAATGAAAAGGGTTAACTTAAGCCTAAGATGTAAGAAGCGGTTAATGATTCTACAAGGATAGAGTATAGCACTGAAATCTTCGTAGAAAATGCAGCCTACCAGATGTTCTCAAGGCAGGAAACACCTCGTTCTGTGTGCATAAACTTGGATTGAGAGAGATCAGAACGGATTGTGGCAAATCCTGAC
>NW_008763342.1:0-550 GCF_000715545.1 Opisthorchis viverrini
AAAACGGCGCAGTTAATGTTTCAAGCCAGGCTTACTGAGCACTGGTTGCCTCATGCAGAGCAGCATATAGCTTTATCTACTTACCATACTGTTGTAGCCTACACTCATAATAACCGTCACCTTCGTAGCCAGAGACACACTGGCATACGCCATCATAACATCGGGCATTCTCGTGACATCGGACACCGTAACAACGGTCTGGTGAGAAAAATCACAATAGTGGTAGAGGGATCCTAGAAGTCCTGTTACGGAGGATTAGGGGACCATTACTATTCCTCCGAAAATTTAAAACAAAATTCCACTGCGAATCGCACAACAAACACATCGCAGACGTGAGTCGTTCACGTTCAGAGACACAAACTTTCTCACCATCAGATTTCTCGCTGGTCGCCTGGACTCATCCGTAGCTGTACGAATGATCCAGTAGAGTTATGCTCATTGGATCTATCGCGCATGTACCTCATGTTATATACTGAAATGTTAGAAACTTCATTTCGAATCCGGAACGATCTTCGAAAAGAAAAAGCCACCATAAAATACGACAAGGTAC
>NW_008763343.1:0-550 GCF_000715545.1 Opisthorchis viverrini
TTTCAGCAACCTTGTGAGTAGTTTCCTACTGAAAAACATTAGTGACAACAAAAATCTGTGTCTAATGATTTTGCCTCTTGTTCGCTACTCAGCAATCACCTGAAAATAGTATTACGGACCACGACAGCCTAAAAGCCTGAGAGGAATGCCTTTCTAGTGAATGTAACCCAAAGTTGGCCTCGACAATGGGTTTTCTAACATCACAAGTGCGGCGAAGTTCTTCTGAGATTCCAAGATTTTGTACCATATTAACCGGTTTGTCTTTCGGAGGAAGGCCGCGTCGTTATCTCAAGGAAGGATAATTTTTCAGACATCTGGTGACCCACTCTTGTTGTTGGTGCATCCACCACCAGGTTCGCCATAGCGTCACAACTAGAGGTGTCGGACAAATGAAGCATCATGCTCTCCCCATGATCTCAATGTAATCTTAAAAGTACGTTCGTTCGTACAACTGAATCCGTTTCATCCCAAATTCTCGTCGTGCGTTGAGTCATACGAAAGGGAAATTCAAATATGCAATTTTGTCAAGGGAAAAATTAGCAATAATTCA
>NW_008763344.1:0-550 GCF_000715545.1 Opisthorchis viverrini
CGCCCGTTTCGGGGCTCATCAGGTAGACGTAGTTCGAATTGGACAGATTTTGACAAATGGTCCAGCTTGTATACAAATTTGGCTTCGACAGGGGACACACGTGAACCACCAACGATGGTTTGCTTCAACTAATTGATCATCTAGAACACAAGGCTGATGGGATCTCAGGAAGTGCACCTATCCGATGAACCACAAGAAAAGCGAAACTGGTCGTTAGCTGTCCAAAACGTTTAGCAGTCCTTTCAGTATTCCTATTTGTGTTACTGATCCTGCTGTGTTGATAATAAAGTAGCTTAAATGGCGACGAACGAATGAAGACAGACGAACCAGTAAGAGTTCTGTGATTTCATTGGTCTACCTCTGTACAGAATGGTTTTGTGGGTTCCAAAAATGCCTTCAATAAGGAAGGATTTCCGCTCACCGTTGTGTGACAATAGTGGTTAGAAAAATTGTCGTTGAAGTGTGATATTCAAGCCAGGCATGTAAGGAGATCCAAAGATTCTCCCGCGAGCACTCAACTGAGAATAAACCGTGTGCGCTGACCGAACAG
>NW_008763345.1:0-550 GCF_000715545.1 Opisthorchis viverrini
AAACGAATACTGCAAAGCAGTCTCATCATTTCCGCACTAGACTTCATCTTCCTTCAGATGTGGGGGCGGAGCTTGGACACCTAACCAAGTACTGCTCGCATGCTTCATCAGCAATATACAGCGTTACACTAGTAGCTAGCCATTTAATCGAACGTTGTAGTTACATAAAGTGTGCGTTGCTTTGGTTACCACAAATTGCGTCGTACTCCCATTTTAACTTGCTACCTTTCCGTTATCTTCAATGTCAACTCCTTACTTTTCAGGTTGAACTTCAAATATGGACGTTCACCTTTTCCTGATGACGCTCAAGCAAAGGGTGACAGGCTTTATCATTGTTGTTTGTATGAGTATTATTTCGTCTTCGTCACACAATAAACGTACATCCTCATTTTGTTGTTATCGCCTGTGAAGCACTTTTATACCATGATAACGTTTTGGACAGCCAACTAACTGCAGTTCATTTGACTCATCAGTCCTCGGGTTGAGCTGACAAACGAGAGTTTATGCTGTAGGAAAAGTATATCCAGCCGAAAGGGTCCAGAATTACCGT
>NW_008763346.1:0-550 GCF_000715545.1 Opisthorchis viverrini
TTTTTTTATTTTACTCTTCCTGCTTGAGACTCTTGATCAAGACCTCAGATTAAACGACTTCGTGTTCTGTGAGCTCAATCTATTTTGAGCGATGATGTCCAAAGAACAAATGGCAAGAATGCAAGTTAATCTTGCGAGTGATTCTTCATTCAAAGTTGCTGAGGGTTTAGGGTTTACTTCGCTACCGGCCCTACCTAACGCTCACGTAACGGTGTTACCAACTCAGTTGTACCATCGTGAGAGCAGTGCTTTGTGAATAAAATATTTTAGGCAGTTTTTGCAATGCCCACCAACAAGCATCAGTTATTTCCCTCAAATATAGGGATGAGTGATGACTTCCCATGGAAACATTACCTCGTGTACGATTTTGCCTTTTCCGTGAAAGATGCACTTTATTCCTTGAAACAGATAGATAACCTCACCAACTATGGCCACCTTTGAGCCCCAGCAAAGGTGTAAACGTACTGAATAGACAACCGAAAGCTCTTCTTCTACTCAAAAACGGTGATTTTTACACGCAAGTAAGATGGGAGCTTTCAGGTCTTCGGAA
>NW_008763347.1:0-550 GCF_000715545.1 Opisthorchis viverrini
GACTGAAACATGAAGCGGTCTCGTGAATGAGGCACATTCAATTGATTGAGACCATCATCAAGAAACGAGAGATTCAGCGGGGTTCCAGGTGAGTCTCTCGAACGATCCGAATTAGTTTGCAGATGAGTGTAAATTCGCTAATTTGGTGCAATTCGGTTTGAAGTAGAACATAAGGTTGACGGAAACCCGGGAACTGCGCCTACACGTGATGGGCCCCGAGAATGGAGAAATCTGTCGTGGGCTCTCCATGGATTTTCAGCAAACTTATGCGTAACAAATTACAATAAAAAGATATATATTTATCGCGATAATTCAAATATTGTGAGGACTGATCAAGGAAATCGCCTGGTGCAGAACATTCGGTTGAATGAAAGCGTAATCTTCAAATATTGATTCAGCTGCGTTCCACGTGAGTCTGTCGAACGATCCGAGTTAGTTTGCAGATGAGTGTATATTCGCTAATTTGGTGCGATTCGGTTTGACATAGAACACAAGTTTGACGGAAACCCCGGGGACTGCGACGACATGATGTGCACTTAGAAGTGCGAAA
>NW_008763348.1:0-550 GCF_000715545.1 Opisthorchis viverrini
GTTCTGACAGACGATCGACAAAGCCAGGACAGTTAGTGCACCGTGGTTTGAGCCATCGGGCCAACCAATCAAATCAGTCAAGTTTGAACATACATTCGTCTGTTCAGACGTTAAAATTCAGGTGCATCCAGGAGGCACTGGTGGACTAAGGGTAACACGCTTGCCTCGAATGTCAGACGTACAGAGTTAATCCCCGGCAAGACCAAGGATACGCACTGCTGATAACGTCCATTAAGAGTAAAACTCGAGGCGCGTGGGGTCACCGGAATGACGGAGCTAGAACAGGATGATGACTGTTCAAACGAGAGCGATGTGGGAGTGATTTCTACAAATCCCCCAAAACCACCTATAACCAATCGTTGATCTACCAGCCCTCTCTGAAACGACAGCCACTTAAGCGGTTCCAAATATCTTCAAAACGGGCCCACCCCATCCCTTCTGCTTTCCTCTTTTTGGGTCTCACCAACACACCTGACTGTAGTCGGTTCATGCCACAAAACGCTTTAGCAAAAAAATGAAAGTGATCGAGAAATGCACTCATTTGCAAATC
>NW_008763349.1:0-550 GCF_000715545.1 Opisthorchis viverrini
AGTATTTCATTCATAGCGCATCTTCAGACACACCATTTGATATCTGTGCGCTGAGCATGTTCAGGGGATGCGGAATGGTTCAGAACGGCTTGGAACTGAGGTATTAGTTTGGTTGAGGTTGGTTTAATCCATCCAAAGCAAAGCACCAGACATTTAACAGAGCTGACAGAGTTACTCAGGGATGGTGCCTGGCTTGGAGAACTAGGAACAATTGGACTGGGTACAAAAGCTTAAGGCCGGAGGAGGTATATGCAAACAGGTCAGTGGAGACAGACGGGAGAGAGATAACGTGGCAGGTTATCGATAAGGACACTTGGGAGGGTGGTTGTCGCATTTGCGGACCAATGCTAAGGGTTTCAGGCTGGTAAGTGTAAATGCTAGGACCTAATAACAGGACATGTTGGTTGAAGCTAAATGTACAGGAATACCTAAGGCCTATGCCTCTCACTTAGGGAAGAGTAGGAATGGAGAGTCCGTTAAGAGTCGCGTCCCAGGAGGGATTTGGAATCGATGTGACGGGGCTCGGCATTTTGGACCAGCGAAAGAAGGA
>NW_008763350.1:0-550 GCF_000715545.1 Opisthorchis viverrini
AAACATTTGGCGCACCCAAATAACGCATTAACACCATCATGAGGCTTGCAAAACCTGCCAGTCTTGATCCAAACAAACCGGAGAAGTATTGGGAAGCTCCGACTATTCGCGCACCATAAGCTTTCACATAATACATGTACCAAACAGGCAACTCACTCGCCCTGCTATCTGATTACTAGCCTACAGAATGCGCTCAAGATACCTCTCTCAGTTGTTGGTCGAATTATGTAATCCCAGCTAATGAAAGTCGTTGGGTGGCTACCACCGTGTTAACATATAAATTCGTGTAAATCGAGTACACTTACCAAAGTGCAACGTGCGGATATTGTGTACCACTCAATTCCCTACCTGAGGAACACAACAAAGACCGATACCCTGGGCTCCCAAAAGTCCAGCTGCGGAAAGATGCGAACTTATTTAATTAAACGATTTCTTCTCACTCTTCTCCCCTAAAATTGATACATGAGTCAATAATGCGGGAATAAAAAATTATGAACATCAGCTACTAAATATTCTATTCTACCCATTTCCATTGAATGCGGTGTCTAAA
>NW_008763351.1:0-550 GCF_000715545.1 Opisthorchis viverrini
ACAAAATATATGGTGGTGAATCAGGCCGCTGCTGTCGAAGGTGAGTTCCGAAGTCAGCTCGGGGGCACTCAAATGCAAATCGCTTAGCTGGGGTTTATCCAGTGAATCTTTTCAGACATCTTAAAACGCTCTTTCTCTCGTGAGGGAAAAACGGCTGCCATCCAATGTGCTTTGTCGAAACGTAATAAAGCAAGCAAGGTTTTCCGTACAATTATCCTTAACTGCACACATGTGAGGTGAATGAGAGGCGTTCGTCTGTACGGCTGTGAAAAGACATACATTTATATACGGCTAATACTTCGCGAGGAAACTTCGTTCCAGATTACTGGTTCATTTTCTCTCTTATAGTCAAAAATTCTGTTGTACGCTTTCGAACTGAGGGACAGCAAACTAATTGGGCTATGCAATGTGTATGTTTGGAATGTCATGCAATCTTTGTAAAATTCCAAATACAAATCGCAGTCAAACATTCAAGAAGATCGTCGGTTTCAAAAATACTGAAAGGGACAAAAGTACTTGACGAGTTATCACCATCTTTTATTATGGTATA
>NW_008763352.1:0-550 GCF_000715545.1 Opisthorchis viverrini
AAATCGCATCGTTGGAGGAGTGTTTGGAATTGAACAACTGCTTTATAGATGGGCGCGTCCTTCAACTCGTGTCTCGGTTTAGACATTTGAAATTAAACAAGATTCACTATGGCTCTCATGTGAACGACCCTCAAGTTTTTTGTAAATGCAAATTGCCGTCAAACCTGCAAACTCGCCGTTGTACAAAGTACATGACAAAAACGTGTAGGATACAAATGGATGAATTCAGTTATAGAGGATCACGTGATATAGCACACCGTGTGAAGGTTAATTTGTGGGCAGGTAGTAAAGTTTTCCGTACAGATAAGGGGGTAGATATAAATATATGTTTTCAGCGTGTCTGTCGAGGAGGAACAAATGTACTTTCACCAGTCAAATTCGCTACGTTTTGATCTGATAAATGTCCACGATATATGGAATGACACGTGGGCACAAACGTGAGTGCCTATCACAGGTAGCCATGCCCGAAGGGCTTGGTGCGTAGCATTTTTTTAAGTGTTGGAACAACCGTTGAAATGGCATCACTGCAAGCAGTTTCTTTCGACTCGTG
>NW_008763353.1:0-550 GCF_000715545.1 Opisthorchis viverrini
TCCATTTTCACAGGGGATTGAGAATGTTCCATAATGAGGAAGGATTTATTGTCGTTTCGGAAAACTCCCATCCGAAAAAAGGGGCCAGTTTTATCACCATCCTTCACACCGCAACTGGACCGTTTGCGCGCATTTCTGATGGTGGACCGATTAAAAATTAGCGGATAGAATAAATTCCGGAATATCAAACTTTAACTACTGCCTGGTAGGAAATTTAAAATTTAAAATTTTTAAAATGTCCAAAAAAAACTCGCTCCTCTTGTGTTGTCATAGCAGGCAACCTGGCAAAACCTGGTTTGAACACCATCCTATTTTTTAAAATGAGTGCCAAGAACCATTTAACCAACTTTTGAAGGAACACTACTGAAAACTATTTGTGGGCAGTCGATGAGAAGAGTTTTCCCTTACGAGTAGTTCTTGTATCACGCAAAACGAGAAACTCAGTTGGCTGGGTCTGTCAGCAAGATAAAAATGGTTTTCAACTCAGTGCACCCGCGAACCACATTCAATCAGCTGGGATTCTTTGAAAGTTTCAGCAGTCAGCAGCAGT
>NW_008763354.1:0-550 GCF_000715545.1 Opisthorchis viverrini
GCAACCCCTTCTGCAATCAAAATCGCACCAAGATGGCAGCTTATTCAAATCTTCAAACACAGATGGATTAGCTAACCGATGTCAGAGGCGTTCGTGCCGTCAGTTTCTATACAGATCGTCTGACTGAGTGGTAAATGATATTCGACGTGGATTAGACCTAGGTCCCCCTATCTGTCCCATTCTTTGATCTCATCTTAGTGAAATAATTGACATGGTTATACGGCAGCGATACACCAGTTTTCTCCCCTGGTGTTGTCGCCAATGATGATGATGACGACGAAATCGTTCGACGACTGATGCGTTTTTGCCTTCTTTACTCTTCCACCAAATCTTCCCCCCATCCAATAAAAAACCTAGATGAACAGGGTTAACATTGATTGATATTATTCACAAATGCACTCTGCGACAGGTCAAGCAATAATCATTTATAGAGAAGAAATAATCAGCACCTGGAATTCTGCGAAATTTATTATGCTCGGGGATGTTAAACATCCTGCACTGTTTATCCTCGTCCAATAATCCACCTAACCAGCACATCCTGTTGAGCCAC
>NW_008763355.1:0-550 GCF_000715545.1 Opisthorchis viverrini
CAACGTGAACCTCTACCTATGGACTTTCCACGTCTAGGCTAAAAGCGGGTGTGCCTCCTTCATTTGACATGGAAGCTAGGCACCGAAAGCGTGCTACAGCCGAACGATTTTTTATAGTTTAACTTTTTTATGCTCAGATTGGGTTTTAATCTTAGGATCATGCGGCCACTAATTTGATTCAAAGCTCCAATGAATACAAGGTTTAGTAAGAACAAAGGATTCTCAAGCATCACAACGTATTGTCAATAAAACTTACGAAAACTTTCTTTCAAATGTACAGTTGTCATTAATAGGTGGGCAAACACGAGAGAGCTGGTGGTTTGAAATTCACACCTAAATTGATTAGGAATCTGACTATTTCCGAATGGACGCGATTCGCAGAGAGAACCTGATGTGTTTCAAGCGTCTGCTCTGAAGTTTTTGCAACTGATAACTGCAAATGAAGGTGTTCGGTCACAGAACGGTTACAGAAAAGCAGTTTAAATGTGCTAGC
Source organism: Opisthorchis viverrini (assembly GCF_000715545.1). Taxonomy (NCBI): domain Eukaryota; kingdom Metazoa; phylum Platyhelminthes; class Trematoda; order Opisthorchiida; family Opisthorchiidae; genus Opisthorchis; species Opisthorchis viverrini. The sequence goes on from NW_008763355.1 coordinate 494, forward strand.
TGAGAGTGCAAACTTTTATTATGAGCACAAGGTGAGCAAATCTGCGTACATCCATCT
>NW_008763356.1:0-550 GCF_000715545.1 Opisthorchis viverrini
CCGGCCTCCATTGAGCACTTCGGTGGGCGGTTTCGTCAGTTTAATGCTCTGTCGGAAATAAAACATACGCGGTTCGCCAAATGCACTTGCTGGCTTTGTCCGTTCCGAAGAGTAATCAAGTGAGCTCCTGATGAATCTTTCGCGTGATGTTTCATTCATTCTAAAATTAAATTCGCTGCGGAAACATGTTCACCACTGTAATGTGCTAATAAGCTTGTATATCACAAAACAGCAGGCAGCAACTGAGAAATGCATTTGTTAGGCAAATAATGAAGTGCAGAAGTACCACTCTCGTGTAAAACCCTGCGACTAATTTGGTTACACACCAAGGCACTGTGTTCGATTGGTAAGTACTGTTCGTGGTTGGCTATTTATTGGTTTGAAAACTTCAGCTTTGGGTTTGGAGAAATGCTTAGGTTGATGGTTCCGGGAGCTGTGCTCATATTTTACCTAGTGTCAGGTAAGTCTTCCAACAAGCAGACCTTCACGATCTACCAAGGTTAAGCGACCTAAAACGCCCACTTTTATCCATTTCAGAGGCCTATGCAGT
>NW_008763357.1:0-550 GCF_000715545.1 Opisthorchis viverrini
AGGTGTGCCTGGACTAACGTTACTCCGGCGTTAGGGATCGTACGTGGTTGCTGCGTTGCAAAGTTTACCGGTTAATTCCACTTTGGTCACAAACGATGCAAGTGACTGTGTGCGACCCTGTCGATATTTACGTGAGCGACGATGCCATTCATTGGAGTTGGAAATTCAGTCGGTGATCCGCAGTGGCATGGTGGTGGTTTGACAAGGTGCCTACAAGTTTGCCGTGTGTAATGTGGTGACTGAACCGGGGAGGACTGATAAATTTTTTAAGTGTTGGGCGAGGTGGTGAGGTTTGAGTTCTGTTATTGGTCATCTCATTTCTCTGGTTAGGAATACTTAACTGAAATTAGTTTACAGGTTACTCAGAATACAGCGACCAGCCGCAAATAGATAATCTGTCTAGTAAAAGCACGATGAAGTAAAATGGGGGAAATCAAATTACTAGATTAAGGAGTAGGTGGAAAGGCCTCGCCAAAACAAACACAGAGTAGTATCGACTTCAACCGCATTGAGTATTCTCAAAATGCGCAACACGGAACCAGTCAGTAAA
>NW_008763358.1:0-550 GCF_000715545.1 Opisthorchis viverrini
GTGACACTGCTGGAGAAACCAACCCACTTCCTTCTGCTATAAAGATTGTTCCATATCCTTATATTGACAAAGCCTTTGGAGCTTGCAGTGGTTAACGGCCCTATGGAGACTCTGGTGAACAAAGCAAATTACTAGTGTACGCCAGGTACAAAGTCACAAGGAGAAAAGACCAAGTTAATCTTGACTCACAGTTCAAAATAGTAGATTCCGTAGTTCCGCATTCCGTTGAACCACCACACCAAGAATAGTTCTAACTTCCTGGTATCCCAGATCTCCGGTGACCCAAGCATTAATCCACAAGTGTGAATATATTAGTCCAGAGTTTTCAGCTGAAATGTTTGTTCACGTTTAGTGTTAGCAACTGTCAAAAGATAGCCAACCAGCGGTCACAACAACAGTCACTCAGCAAAAGTTTCAAATTCAGATCGGACCAAACGAGTGGGCGGTAGCGGTTGTATTTCAGTGTAACAAACATTTTTACAGCGATGTGACTGATAATGATGAGGAACAAGATGATATTAAGCATAAAAAAGAGCAGTTTACACGTGCT
>NW_008763359.1:0-550 GCF_000715545.1 Opisthorchis viverrini
TGGGTACCTCAAAATTAGTTCTTTGACCTCCTGTATGCTGCAACAATCTTAATGTCTGTTCAAAGTAAATGACGGCCCTGCATACCACCGACTGTTTATATTCTTTCCTCTCACTACTGAGTTTTTGCATTCCGAGGCACAAATCAGTATTTGTAGCAAAACAATTAAATTCTGCAGAATTTCACAGTAAAACCAATAAAAACTTAAGGCACGTTATTTATAGAGTCATAGAAGAATAATCTTCAGCTTTAGTCGACTAAAAGATATTTGATCGTGAGGGCCCAAGTACCAGAATCTCTATTGTGTTAAATGAAAACAACTCAACCAGCAAAGATATTAGCAGAGCTGATAGGATAAGCATAGAAGACAAAAGGCAAAGATATCCACATGACTTTTTATAAATCCTCAATGTTATGAGCAAATTTAGAATACCTTAAAATAAAGAAACCATGAATGAAAATCGGTACCCCTACAGTAAGAGAATTTTCCAACATCGTAGTTTATTTTAGAGACCTAGTTATTTGTCTGATTGTTATACACTAAATCAGCG
>NW_008763360.1:0-550 GCF_000715545.1 Opisthorchis viverrini
GGCAATCATCAGATACCTTTATCTTTGTGTATGACCCAAATTGTGTGATTCCAAAATATGCCGCAAAAATCACGAGGATTTGGCTCGATGGCGGGGCGCACCATACAGAAAGTTGAGGACTCATAAAGCCACTTATTTGACGGTTCGAATGTCGATATCTTTGGCTTTCCTTACATTACAGGAAACATATACTGAGCACTTTTCGCAGGCACGGTTGGCGAGGTGTGTGAGACGCGAAGATCTTCACTGCGAACACCTATTTGTGCGGGTGTAGTGTACATTTGCGTAATATGCTACTAGAGGAGACAAATATCGCTTGGCGTAAGCACGACTTGTTCAATTGTTACCGCGTTACTAAGAATGTCACCCATAATTGCTGCGGTTAAACGGACTTCAATTCTTAACAACGTGTTGTTGCGTTATTTACAGAACACCAACCGTGCTATCAGGTTTGGAATGGCACTCCTCATGGATACTACTCAAGTCATATTGAGACATTTCGGCCCTCGGAGGCACACAATGAAGGCTAATTTCACGTCCCCTTCACTGC
>NW_008763361.1:0-550 GCF_000715545.1 Opisthorchis viverrini
ATCGGAAGTCTTAAAGAATCAACTACCCACTGAAAAACAAAGCCCCTCTGGCGCCAGATTCCTCTAACAAAGGTTACCACTTCCAGCAGCACGAATTGCATAACACTTCAGTGTGGTTGCTTGTTAGAAATCGATATGAAAATTTAGGACTTTGATGGTTGTTGTCTCCATAACAGTTGCCTAATTTGCACAAAGTTTCTATGATGATACAAAAACATATTAAAGACGGAAAAATGACAGATCAAACGCTCTCCAAATTAAAACTGGTGACCTTACTCAAACATTCATTCTGCGTATTGATGAAATTATGAAACCCTTCAGTTACCAAATACTTGTGCAAATTATCTGTTAACTAGTCTCTTGATCCACTTATTGTCAGCATATTCCGGGGAATGCATCTACTGATAGACAGAAATGTGGAGGACACGCGTGTAAGACCATATGAATTTTCATAAATATCCTTGTACCAGCTACAACTGAGGAAAATCGTCTTTAAAACGTTTGAGACCGTTCAGAGAGTCCAGAAGCACTGAGGAGATCGGAAAAGCAG
>NW_008763362.1:0-550 GCF_000715545.1 Opisthorchis viverrini
GTGTTGACTGTCATGTTGACCTCCATTGTGATCTACTTGTACACGGTGATTGCCTTCAACTTTCTGCGAAAATTCTATGTGAAAGACAATGATGGCGTCCAAGATCCCAAATGCAATGATATGATGACGGTAAGTTTGTTCCTTCGTCTTCTGTTTATCTTGACGAATGTTAAACCTTGTAATAGTTAAACCTTCCTGCACGGGATCCGTGAGGGACCTGTTTCAGCTGAGGGAAGTTGTCGACGGGAAAAATTCCATAGACCACACGTCTTTTTCTGGTGATCTTGTCGGATTATGGCGTAATTCGGCATGCTTCACTTAGAGGACGTGCTTCATATGTTCTGCAACTGTGACGTGTGCTTGGAGAAGCCACTACGTGGTAGGGTTTTGTTATTGTTTCCGTCTACTCAGGTTTTTGTTCGGGTGTTCTCTGTTTTCTCTACCAACACACCACAATCTGCTGCGCACCAATCAAACATGTTTTCGCTGAGTTGGCGCTGTTTGTAAGGCTGAAAAGCGTGGAAGCACTGATCACAGCTGTTTCATCCTT
>NW_008763363.1:0-550 GCF_000715545.1 Opisthorchis viverrini
AATCGGAATAACAAGCACATATGGGAATCAACCCTATGTTGCGTCGTATAACGAAGAGTAATGTGCCGTTACGGCTTTGTTGTTCAGCGCCAGTAATACACTGGTCAACACACCTCTTTTACATTCCAGTCATTTTGTTCGAGTTGCATCACAAATTTTCCCTTGTTGACGAGCTCCGCGCTTACCCGGAGACGAGAATGTTCTACTTCGACATTTTTTCCTGATCCACAACTTTGCTCGCGCAAATAACGTCGCGGCACAGAACCTTACAGACAGCAAGCTGAATGCTTATATTTTGGTGCTTTTGTCGGAAATATTGTGGTAAATGCATCAGGCCGCAACAATAGCAGGTAAAAACACAAAGCTTACTCTGTTCTCCATCCATTCTGATAGTTCACGCAAGATTTTAAGCAAAACGAATACTTTTGGACAGAAGAATAAGCGCTGATTAATTGTGATTTTCATGTTCGTATATGCAAACACTTTTTACGTATTTCGTTTGCCGTTTGTTATTAATGGTGCGGGAGACTAATTATCTGTCAAATTAAAA
>NW_008763364.1:0-550 GCF_000715545.1 Opisthorchis viverrini
GTTCGAGCGACTGTGTTTGATCCCGGGTCTTAAATAAAGTGTTCCGCAATTCACATACAGATTGGGACGCAGACAAACTGTACTGTTCGCGCACTTTATTATGCCTATTAGGTTTGTTCCCAAAGCATGCTGTGTTCAGCAGTTGTTGTCAATCTGAGCAATTTGACCGCAATGGACCCCCAACGTTACTGGGGGAACCAGGCGACTGGCTGAACTCCAAATGTGACCAACAGATTACTGCATTGTTCCCACTACGATGACTGGTTAACACGGTTCCAGCGAATCACGGCAGGCAGATGGGTTGAACACCATAGTGCCAACACCAAGCACATATGCAACCTAGAATTCCAGTTCGCCAGAGTTCAAAGACTCCTGTTTGGATTACAATGTACCCATAGGACTGACCAAAATCGCGTGGAAAATTTTCTCTAAGAAGGATTATCGAGTAGGTTTTAAGCACCCATCTCAAAGTGTTCACCTCATTACGTGTTCGGTTTCTAATCCTATCGAACTGGATCCGTTTGTTTCACACGAATCCACCAAAACAAAT
>NW_008763365.1:0-550 GCF_000715545.1 Opisthorchis viverrini
AAAAAAAATAAACAGAATCATTTTACAAAGCACGAGAACAGTTCCCCGATTCCCGGACGATCATACCAATTTTTCTTCCGAAGGCCAAACTCAAATAATTTTGTACGAGCAGCAAAGTAGTAATTTCTGCAAATTTTTAGTGTATTCTATCCAACTGTTTCGAACTTATGAAATTTCTATTAAAATTCAAGTCGGAGACAAACACGAGCGATCAAAGAACAATAACGCCGACAGGAATGGTGGGTGGCTTATGGAGTGGCGTGTTGGTCAAATCGCCCGGTGAACAGCAGAGTGCGGGAACGCTTAAAATAGCCATTGAATTACCTCTCATGGACTTGATGTTATCCGAGACCTCGGGTTCAGCACATTGGACGAATATGCGTGCGCGTACAAGGTCCCCACAACGATATACCAAAGGGACCACCGAGGAGTACGTGAGACCATATGGATCAATGCCTGTGCAGCTTGTGTCCCGAAGGGGTGTACTCCCACATCAGTATCGTAGTACACTTTTCAAATCAGTGGACGACCCCTCGAGTGATCCTGGACA
>NW_008763366.1:0-550 GCF_000715545.1 Opisthorchis viverrini
TGCCACGATCTTGTTGGTCCCGATGCGCGAAAAGTGAAATAGCTTCTAGGCCTGATTTCACCAATTATATGGAACTAAAAGGCAATGCTTTCAACCAATAGAATCAAGTCATTAACAGACTGATTTCTCATTACAGACGGATATCAATGAAGTAAAAATTATCCGTTCGACTGCTGAACTCATAAGATTTTCCAGTGGTTTCCCAACCTGCTTTTCTTTCTTCCGAAGGTGCTCGAAGTTCCCTCTATTTTAACTTGTTCCTGTGGAAGGTAGCTCAACGGAATGTAAACATCGCTTGTGTATAAAAAGCGCCTTTTGTGTTCAACTGAAAGGCGGAATAATCTTCGCTGAGACATTCGAATACTACGTTTAAATTTGCCTGACTTTGAATAGACAAAGAAAGTCGTAACCATGGCATCACTGAATGCCAATCGAGCCCGCACCGACGATGTGTTTCCAAACGGTGATGAAAGGTTTGCAGCCCGATTGCAAAGCCAGGTGGACAGAACGATAACTCATGAATTGTTGTATGGGTGCGAGACATGGCCTC
>NW_008763367.1:0-550 GCF_000715545.1 Opisthorchis viverrini
AAACAAAATTTACGAGAAAAGAGGTCTCAGACCAACCACACAGGTAATCAACTTACTCGACCATCTTCGCCAAGTTGATAAGCGTCCTTAAGGAAATCAAGCAGACCACCTTCCGTACGTGGAACTAGAGCCCCAGCGTTAGAAGCATCTTTCAGTGCAGCCTGTTGCGATTCTTCTTCCATGTGGTGGGCCAGTGCACGCATTTGGTGATCCATGCGATCTAGCACTGATCGAACATCACCATGAGGCGCGAACAAATCGTGTCCACCCATATCAAACCAGTCCACGGGCTGAAGAGGTTGATAAACCATAGATGAACATTTAATGCATGTCCTGTCAAGACAATCTCCGTTCACGCAGTAGCAGATATTCAACAACAGAGATCTGAGCCATGCAAATTACTTTTAAAACCATACTTAAACACCGTAAATGAACTTACCACCAAGGGGAACATGTCGTTTCGGAGACGCCTGATTTCACTGTCCCACTGATTATGGGTTTCGTCGATCCATCGGTTGATTTCATTAGTCCAGTCAGGGGTGTGAACATG
>NW_008763368.1:0-549 GCF_000715545.1 Opisthorchis viverrini
TCCATTTTCTCCACAATGGATTCTGTGCTTCTAATAACTTATCGCTGTAGGATAAATCCATGTGCACCATACTGAAGAGTAAAGTTAATCTCTTAAGAGCCCTGTCGGACGAGTTCTTGTGTTACAGAAAGCGTAAAAAGCGTAACGAAACTCATGGGTCTCATGCCGTACATGGGTACTCTTCCTGAATGTTGTCTTACCAGAATGCAGATCGCGTTTTTGTTTTGTCTATTTAGAGCCTGAATTTTACATCTACTCTCTTTTGAAATCGCCCAACTGACTAACTCTATCGAAGAAGGTGGTAGTAGTAGGCGGAGCAATTTACCCGCCAATGATCCCGTCTTTCCCGACTTTCTAGTGTCATCACAAAATCACACTACAAATTTGTGATATCAGACACCTTCAAACTTCATCCGTTCACTGTCACATGAAGCAATCGTTTCTCATTGCGCCATTTCAACTTTGGTGATTTTTTTATATTTTGTTTTTTCTCTGCTGAGTACTCACCGTGCGATTTCAGAGTGAGTGTATATTCGCTAATTTTGTGCA
>NW_008763369.1:0-549 GCF_000715545.1 Opisthorchis viverrini
ACCAAAATTTTCCTCATAAGACACCTCTTCTGAGCAATTCCAACAATGGCGCTGGAGTAATACAAATGAGGCGGTTTTCAGTAGTGACAACAGCTGGTAACCCCATAGACGCATGGTTATGATATGGCTAATCCACTGACCTACTCAGGTCATATATAGCTGTTCTAAAACGCTAAGCTCCTTCAATGTCCGTAGGGAATCTACTGAAGGCTTTCTATTTTCAGGCGGGATGTTTTGGTTACGGCAACAGAACCTCGACGAAACTAGTATTACAAGCAAGGATTTCGATGGTGTCGAAACAACTTGCTTCGAGCCCGGGAAACATAGTCGAAGCACAATACATGCATGATCTGTGCGTTTTAAGTACACCATGCACCCAGAGGGAGCACAGGACGATGGACAGGCACCGTAGGTATATGTCTCATTTACACAGGTACATCACGAAGACAACCTGTTAAGTAACGTTTTCGACGATATGAAATTCACAACCGAGGAAGAAAACAACAAAAACTGGCGTTCATGGACATCCTCATCACTAGATTGCTGAAC
>NW_008763370.1:0-549 GCF_000715545.1 Opisthorchis viverrini
GCTGTTATCACCTCAGAGATCACCTGTTTTATTCTGTGAGGTTTGGTGTGACAAACGTTCTTTACCCGGGGCAATGTAGTGCAATGAACTATGTAAGTTGTAGCGCACATACTGAACACTAGTGGAAGATTAACCGCATACGTTTGTTGATACTTTGTGGAAAACAAACCAATCTGATTGATGGCCTTGTCCTGTAATGAAACAAGGGCAACATGTGCACGGAGCTCACAGACTTCCAACTCTTAAGCCAATGGCTGAACACTAGCGTTTCATTTTTCGGGCAGTCATGTAAGTGAGACACCCTTCAAAAATAAACAGCATTCATGGCAATCCATGTCACGTAACTTTTCTGACAGTGAGCAACTAACCGCTACATCCGCTTCATTATTTTATTTTTAAATTTTGCTATTTTATGCTGGCTAGCCAAATCGGTTTTTTTCGCTGCTCAAAATGGGACTGCACAAATTTAATTCTATGCCAGTTCGAACATAAGTATGAGAGTTCCCGCGAAAGTTAGAACGAATCACACAAGGGTGCTACGGTTTACGA
>NW_008763371.1:0-549 GCF_000715545.1 Opisthorchis viverrini
GAGTTAGATGAAATTCAAGTAAAGAAACTCGCATTAACTTATGATTTGATGACCTCAGTTTTACATATGCACGGAATGGCTGAAGAGTACAAATCCCCAACTCCATGAGATAACTTTACCAAACGACTGGCCAGAGGTTACGCCATCCATGTGAATTGAAATCCGCATTAGGACTTCATGAACTGCCACAGTTTTTCCTGGAAAACTAATTCACGGAATGCGGTGAACCTTGCTGAGATTCGTCCTGCGATACGATGAGAAAATCTCCGAGGAGATGGTGCCAAGATGTACCAATGGGTGGACTGGTTTGAAGGTCGGTATTCGGAAGCGCTCACATCCCAAATGGTTTAAACAAGTTGAGAAAAGAGGAGATTTCCTATCACATAACGGTGACGAATTGCTTTTCCACTGCTATATTGACGTAATCTGATGTACCTTTATGTAACTCAATGGACTCTTGGTCAAATGAAGCTCGAACAACTTTGCTCAACATTGTCCAATGCAAATTCCGGTGGATTTTGTAAGCTTCTCAGGAAATATTTCACTGCC
>NW_008763372.1:0-549 GCF_000715545.1 Opisthorchis viverrini
TGAGCGTTTCTGCTGTGCACAGCGGTGTACTTCATCTAGAGCGACGCAAGACACACCAGAGGTGAAAATCAATTCGAAGGAACGAGGATCCATTAGAGCCTAATAGGCATTGAGGGACTTCAGGTCGAATTGGGAAGATGATAACTACTGAGCGGGTTCGTACACGGTGTGAAGTTTGATTTAAACTGAGGGTGACCCCAAGCTTCATGATTTGTTTCTATCCTAAATAATTTGTGCAGATGTGTCGGCCATTAACAGTCTTCAAAGACCAATTACATAGAAGTGCACAGTAAGTCACCGGTGGTGACTTTGAGCTTATACGGACAAGAAAGCACTTCATAAGTGTCAAAGCCGGTTAAGTGTGATCTGGACAGAGCTTGTTAGACTACGATCGCTATTCAAAACCAAGTGCAATGCACTATAATCTGGCATGTTCAAAAATAGTGGTACTTTGGTTGACTGACCAGCGCACACAATGTTTTCAGAAAGGGTCGGTGACAATCGGCATCAAACCTTTCCCAAAACGATGACTACTTAATCGGTTCCAAG
>NW_008763373.1:0-549 GCF_000715545.1 Opisthorchis viverrini
AGAGTTTGACTGGGGGAAGAAAGTACAATCAGAGATATTATAAGCCTTCCTTTACGCTTCGAAAAGTGTCTTGGATTTTTAAATTTTTGAAAAGGATGTATACAAAGGTCGATCCTTCTGCTTCAAACGTTGTTATTTGTTACTTTTTAGCAGTATTTAGTGTTTGTTATTGAATGCACATTTTGCGGAACCTGTAGTGCTTGTTCGGATTACTTCATTTGTGAATCGAACAGGAAATATTCCGAGAAGAACCCAATCTCATCCACATTGGTAAATAATTATTCTCATCGATCAAACTCTTTTGTCTTAAAAATGAAAATTTCGCCCTTTGATTTGAGGGAATCGTCCTCCTGCAATTCCAGTGCGGAAGATAAAACTGAGCTCCACACGTACTGATCACTGGCGGTAACCTCACTCTCAGTTGTAATGCTTTCCACAGCGTATAAATTTTAGGTCACTTTTCAACTGATGCTACAACTGAAAGGAAGATGGCCTACGCCGAGGATCTGTTTATCAGAGAAACATCAACTGAATAGTTATGGACTATTG
>NW_008763374.1:0-549 GCF_000715545.1 Opisthorchis viverrini
CTATACCAAAAGCAACATGGATTTGATCTTTGGCAACGTAAAACAGAACTGCATTTCTCCCCTCCAGCAGGCTCCACCTGAACACAGGGTCGCAAATACTTCAAAATATACGAGTTGACGAAATGTCTTATGTTTGTTTTGGAGATGATGGTTCAGAAACTAAGTTGAACACCTGGCCCTCCAAATATTTTCACCATTCGGCATGACCTGAAACCCTGAAATACCTCAGCATCAGTTTCAGAGTTTTACAGTCTTGACATCTGCAACTGCGTTACATTTCCTTTTGTCATATTCGAGTAATTCCGCTGTCCTAGCTGTAAGCTTACCTGGCATTTGTTTGGAATGCTTCTAATAAGATACTGGAAGGAAGTAAACCTAACCTAATAAAGCAATTTAAACGAAAAGCTTGCCCAAGCAATTCAGTTGTGATGTTTTAGAACATCACAGCTGTAACAGTCGTTTTCAAAAGTTTTTACGAACTTGTCTACATCACTGTAGGAGATTTCGATGTGATGAACCTATCGTAGATTGTGCCTTATATATATATAT
>NW_008763375.1:0-549 GCF_000715545.1 Opisthorchis viverrini
GATCTTACGCTTATTCACGTCTTGGAATAAGCCTGGCATTTGAAGAAATATAAGCCACTCTTATCACGACTTCCTACTGTACTTTAACAACTATGGTTCATTTGTATTTCTGCATCCTCTTGTTTGATTTCGAACCTACCCAACGCAAGATGATTCATAGTTATTTATCGGTCGGGCACGCGACAGGGTAAAATTAGTCTGATTCCTGTCCGTGAATCTGAAGCACACTTATATGAGCAAGTGATCGATTTCACATTCGTCTTCGTTTACTGTCAAAGCATTGGCGAAGTGACGATGTCAGCCCCTGTCAAAGCATTGGCATTGACAATGTCAGCCCTACTTTCATCTGTTTTGGATCAATGTGAGATACTCGTGTTATCATGCTGTTTACCCAGTCTTGCTGTCCGGTTGGCTTGTCGCAACGCACTAGTATCTGTTAGGCTTCTTTGTATGACGAATTGAGGGACTAGAGCTATTGTGATCGATATATTGTGACTGTTGTTGCGAACCCTGTTTGACCTACTACTCTTATTATATACAACTTACAAT
>NW_008763376.1:0-549 GCF_000715545.1 Opisthorchis viverrini
TTGTTTGTCCTCTTGGAGGCTTGAACTTTATCAGTTCCTAGGTGCACACCGCATGGGAATTCCACCTATATTATGAAGAATGACGACGATTGGTCAGATTCGCAACAACAGCCTATAGATGAAAACAGCAATAGGAATGCCCCTAACAAAATGAAATTTGGCGATCTGTTGGGAAAATTGAGGGATTTCGAGCCTTGGTTCATTTGACTTATGGGGCGAAATCTCAAGAAACACTTCGAGTAGCCTCAAGTTCGTTCTACTCATGTATGCATCAAGCACATTTAACCTCCTGCAAAATGTGTGGGTTATTGCGAAAATGTGAACCAGGTCTGAATGAAACAAACGGTTTCCAGCGGTTTTCACATGCCACACAATCGTGGCTAATGTGGTCCACATCAAATCCTCAAACGTGGGAACGATTTCCCATCTTTGACCACTCAGTCTAATACAAGTGAATACCTCTCACGATAGGACTGCCGACCAAGTTTAAACTTGCATTACTGGTGATTGGCGTAGATCGTTCTGCTCACCGAATTCGGGTAAACATGA
>NW_008763377.1:0-549 GCF_000715545.1 Opisthorchis viverrini
AAAAACATGTTCAAATCGAACATATTTGGCACTCACTAGTTTCTATAATACCTCAGAAGACGGCTGAATGCTTGGCAATCCGCCGAAAAATCAGTCAATTTGTTCCTTCAACCAACTCTTGTTGAGCAGACGGGCTTATCATCACGTATCTGGCAGACTTGGAAGTTTTTCTAGAACGGTAGAGGAACACTCGTCGCATGGGAGTTAATATATGAATAATCCTATCAGGAACTCTACCATATTGTGGAAAACCGCATGTAAATCCGCAGTGACCAGCACGCTCGATCTGTGGGATTTAAGCGCGCATCATTTTCGCTTACACCACATTCTGTTAGTCGAAGTTGCTCGCAATTGTCTGGTGGTGTTTTGTAGGTTGTGCATTTGAGGCCTTCATCTTCCGTATCTTGGTCGGCAATCCTTTTTTGATCGTCATGTCTTTTTCAAGTTGTCTTCAACCGTGATAATTGCAGTGAAATTATACACGACCAAGCTGCATCTGGCCGTAATGTTGTTAAGCCAATTATGAACCGTAACCGGGTGACTGCTCAA
>NW_008763378.1:0-549 GCF_000715545.1 Opisthorchis viverrini
ACATAGCCGCCCCCAGCGAAATGTTAATCCCAACGCAGCTAAATCATTGGTATTCGTGCACAAGTACCTGTGTGCTGATCTGTTTCGTTCCATACAGGATTGTAGCCGAAGGCCTCGTAAGTCTGAGCTACAAACTGTCAGCAAACAGAGCGCCTACAAAGATGGTCGCGGGTTAACCAAGGACTTTCGGCCTATTTATGAGCGTCAGAATGTTACAATAGCTCACATTGGATCACGCACAAAGTATGGTTGAGGTCAATGTTTATTTGGTGGCCATCCGGTGTATAGGAACACGAAACACGTGATATCTTATGGTTAAGTGCCCTTCAATAACGAACGACTCCAACGGAACCGACTCACAAGGGAACCGATTTCTCGTGATCGCTGATTAACAGGTATACGAACGCGCATCGGTGTACGGCGTAAAATATCAAGAGGCATCGATCTAAATCCCGTGCGTTTTACCTGGTTAAAATTAACATTTTGGGCAAATTCTCCTGCCTGATGCACTCCTGATCTGTACCTCACAGCTGGGCTCCCGGAACGGTT
>NW_008763379.1:0-549 GCF_000715545.1 Opisthorchis viverrini
CGTGAAGAGAGGAAAAGGGAGACTGAAATTTCTGTCTGAAAGTCGTTTCGTGGCTACAAGCTATCGGACGTTCTGCTGTTATCGGGCGTTCCTAAGTGTGACCTCTCCCCTGCCTCTATTCTGAGCCTGTCCTCCAATAGCCGTCTGTCCTGGCTTATTTCTGAAGCCTTGTTCTAACTCTCCACTCCTTACAGTACGACCCTCTTTATTTTGTGTGATAGACTGAATAATAGTCTGTCCAGTTACAAGAGCTTGTGTGACTGCTAGCACACGTATACCATTAAGTGAACTTCAGATTCTTAGATGTAAAATCAGTCTCGTTGAGGAGTGACCCGGGGCGAAATTTACGCAAATTCGCCTGAACTGAATAATGAAGTAATAGAAATGATTAGACCAAGTTGTTGCCGAATGTCATACTTTGGTTTTTTGAGAAAAAAACGGGTCTAGCCGAAGAAGAAGCCACTGGTCTAAACGGCCTTCCCCATGAATGCAGAACTCAAGAATGTCCTATCTTGCCGGTTAGAATGTGACATAATACTCCACCGTGAG
>NW_008763380.1:0-549 GCF_000715545.1 Opisthorchis viverrini
ATAACACTAAGACTTCAGACATCGCACGAGAGTGCACGCTGAATTCGGGTGCAGAACCACCTCATATAGTGCAATTTTCATTCCTCTCTAACATAGCAGGATGTTTTCATCGAATTATACAAACGTGGAAGGAAGAACTTGTTAACGTGTTAGTTGGCGATGATCGTGGTGTCTTCACCATATCGTACTCGGGCGTGGATTCAGGTAACGTTTGGGCTGGTCCACAGCTACGAACACGCGTCTCGCTCCTCTGAGTCCTGCTCTTTAGTCTGGGCCTCGCTCTTTTCATCAATCTAAACAATTTGCTCGCAGTATCCACCTGCATCCACGAACCAATAATGGCAATTCATCTGAAATCACTTGCTCATATCCTCATATCCTGCTCATATAGGACAATGTGAAATCGACCTGCAGAATACACCGATTAACCAAACAACACAAGGAGACGTCTTGCATTGTAGATTTGCTCAAGTGAATTTTGCGGTTTTCGGGTGGTGAAGATTGTGGCTGAACCGGTTTCCCTCCGCTAGTACAAGAATCATAAATTTC
>NW_008763381.1:0-549 GCF_000715545.1 Opisthorchis viverrini
AAAAAAGGGATATTAAGCTGGCTCCCGGAGGAGTCTCCCTTGAAACCCGAATAGGTATGCAAATGGGTGTATCTCGCTTAGAGAAAAAACACCACTGTAAGACAATCAGCACTGGGGTGTCGGGATTTGGACTCGTTTTTACAAAAATCATACAGACCTGTGACCGCTGAATACAGCCACATGTGGCTAATACTCACTTATATTCAAGACATATAACTGAGAATTCTTTTCACGTGCATTCATGAACATAGACTAAAAGCCCGAGGAGAAACTAGGCAGTACGCTTGGACCATTTCCACACGCAGTTATCATTTTCTGGACTCGCTCGTTGAAGAGTATTGCAGGGGATGATTGTACGGTTTTGAGAGATACTATTGGTTCTGCAAGATCTTCAGCGGTTTCTCAACTATACACATGTGAAAGAACCGTTTGAACCCATACAACTTAGCCAGGTTACTCGCCTTTCACATCAATTTGCGGATGATCAACTATTTGTGAGATATAGGCGCTCTCGGAGACAAAGCATGGAGAGCGGAAGATCAAATGAGA
>NW_008763382.1:0-549 GCF_000715545.1 Opisthorchis viverrini
CCACTGTTCGAAAAACCGCAAGCTGATCTTGGGTAAAATATGATCGCATTAGGTAACCAGGTAAGCGCGATCGAAATACCCCACATCAGTGTTTTTATTTGTAACCGAATCACACAGTACGCACAGATTATCGAATTCGCTGTACACATTTTGTCGAGGCCACAGTCTATGTAACTGCAAAATCTAAAATGCTGATATGATGAACCGATAGACAAGTTGAATTCTTAGTTCTCTAGACCTTTGGAAAGTTGAAACGACTTCAGTCATAACATCTCCAGTTGACAACAATGCTACCAGCGTTGCCCAGCTGACTACGGAATTTTATGAACTCGAGTGAGATGATCATCATCCCCTCTCCTTTTCGCCATCAATGGATTCATCATTAACAGGATTGTCACTACCTGTATCATCGTACCTCGCGTGAGGTAGTGGTTAGTACTTTCCCCGATATTAGCAACCACAGATTGAAAGTTACATTTAAAAGTTAAAATGAAGAATAAGTCGCACAGTCAGGCTCTGAGGACTGCAAACAGAAATCTGGGCGTGGAC
>NW_008763383.1:0-549 GCF_000715545.1 Opisthorchis viverrini
GAAGAGTGGAAAGACTAAGTAGGTTCATGTGGGACAAAGTCCCATAGAACAACGTGTTTACATTTTGGAACAGTAACAAGATAAACGTACCCAAGTCGTGTTAAGGAAGCTAACAGTGAGATTGATTTTACGTCAACGCAGACCCATCATACAACGGCAAAATGATCTTTCCAAGGTGAAAGCGAGCTTCACCGCTAAGGCCTGTTACATGACATGTCCTGTAGAGTTTCTGATCATATGTAAGGAAAATCACGCGGGCGTAACTAGGGAGACCCTCAGACACGCAGCACTCTGTTTGGTAGCAGTCATTTTCATTTAGTGTCTCATTAACTTCTGTCGCGGCCCAGTCATCGTTTGGGTAGCTGTCAGCAAATAAACCCAATATGCTCACCGCGAAGGTTCAGGTGCATTCGGAAAATAAAGATCCTGAAGTAACACTTTGCACTTTGAAGGTGCAAAGCACATACAAAACTAGGGATAATATGAGAATTTCTATTAAGAGTGGGCTGCTCGGACTGGATATCGTCAAATAACAAGACCATTTTGTCG
>NW_008763384.1:0-549 GCF_000715545.1 Opisthorchis viverrini
TTACGAGTAGAAAATTCCAAGACTGAAGATACGCTAACCGACGATCTCAGTGAAAACATGCGATCAGGAGAAGGTCCTCTCTATACAGTAATTGACTGGGTAACTTCGTGTCCCGCCCCAAAGATATTAGGATTTTCTCGACACTATTAATGAGGTTTCTTAGAACCGTTCGGCATCCGACTACCGGTTTCACCCTCTTGAGGTTCGCCTCAAGATGGTTCCTCCAACCGTATAGTCTGCTTGAATACAAAAGTATACGCAGCAGGCAGAATGCACACGCTTGCAGGTTACTTTAGTGTGAAAGAAATGCACACCGGAGTATGTTGAAAAAGGATTTCTCAAAGGGATGATTTTTTTTATCTATCTTTAGCCCCAAGGTCATTGGCGGATGTGTTGCGTCATTGTTGTGGCTTTGTAGTTCAATTTAGGAGCACTTAGATCCGCGTCTCTCTAACGGATACCCTCTGATTCTACGACTTATGAAGACGCGACGTGACGCGGTGGAGTGTGATAGAAACACGTTTAACTTCACGGTTGTTTGTGATAACC
>NW_008763385.1:0-549 GCF_000715545.1 Opisthorchis viverrini
ATAAAGTTGCTAACTAGTTCACTGCTTCGCCAGACGTTGGTAGTTTCATATCATCCTCGTTCCGTCAGTCGGTTTGCGGATTAAATAGCACACCTTTCATTCAATGAATCCTTTATTTTTTGGAACGAATAAAGAATGGTTTTGAATTTGACAGCAAGTCCTTGGGAGCCTATGGGACAGTCTCGTAGTGGGACCCAGTCCTTAGGTTGTGGTTTGGAGTCTTCCTTTGATAAATTCTCCCATATCCATCACGACACCCTGTATTACAGTTGGGGAAGTAATAATATACAATGCGGGGAACCAGAGGTGGCACCACATCAACTGAGGTCGTCAGTTTAATCGACTTGCTCAACAATTGTCCATAGTTTCCAATCGAACGTGTGTTACTTCCACCAAGTTGTCAAATGAGTGGATTACGAAATGCAAAATAAGTCGGCTAAGTTATTTGAACTTTTTCTCGATTTCCTGCTGCATGCAGTCAGTCAGCAAGCTCGCCGTTCAGAGGGCTTTCGTTCTGACCGTTTATCTTTAGGAAACATTGGTACCTGT
>NW_008763386.1:0-549 GCF_000715545.1 Opisthorchis viverrini
ATAAATAAACTAGTATTTTTCCAGACTAACCAAAACCTCGTCATTACAAACATGTTCTCTGTTATTTCCTTGGGCGATCGCAGTCTGGTATCGGTTACAGTGGAATCAGTGGCTATATTCTCCACCTATTAGGGCGTTGCGTTTTCAAACTCCACTAATTAGGGATTCACTAGTGAAGGTCATTTAGGAAAAAGTTCTATGGACTGTTTCAGTATCGAACCGTGTTTTGAACACAGTGGTGATATCATTTTCATGGGCGCACAAATGTATAAACAAACTGACTAAAATCAGTCACCGGAACAATCAATTCTGATATCTAGATACAGAGTCTAAACACCTTTTCACGTTTCGCTATCACCCTTCAGTTGACGGAGAAATTTTGCATAGCAGTTTCGTTCGAATGAGGCGGATGAACGCGCCGGCGTTTTTTGGACCACCAGCTGAGTTCAACGGCGCGAACAAAACTCTAGCTGACAAACACAAACTGGATTTACTGCTCGCCAATCAGAATTTGGCGTGAATCTATATAGGTTTGTCACAATTTTTGGA
>NW_008763387.1:0-549 GCF_000715545.1 Opisthorchis viverrini
GTTCTATGTGGGTCTGGAGGCAAAGGATCACAAAGGGTTTTTGAATTATCCTGCCCGTCATCCTCATTGAACAAGATGTTTAAGCTCACAAGGGGGAGAAGTGCTTGCTGATTCACGGAGCTCTGCTGCTAGCTCCACGTTTAACCTTTGCGTACAAGTGAAAAGGTTTTCCACGATGGTCACAAACATTTTGGGTGCACCTGAAAGCGCTTGGAATATATGAATTGGTGGCTTGATTTATATTTTTCATAAACATCCGGCATAAGTCCCAAAGCCGCTTTCAAACCGTGACCTTCAATTACTGAGTTTGAAGCTCTTTGTTATCTAAGTTGGCCACTTAAAATGTTAATGTAATTAGTTGGCAACTTTCAGTCATAACATCAATAGGTAAATCTGGGTTATCGAAAGTCATCTTCGGGAGTTCAAAATATAAATTTATCCTCCAAATATCCAATAAGCATAAAAACAATCTACAACAAGCGACGAAACCCCAGGATAATCACTGTTATATGCGCGTGAGGTGAACAACCTCGGGAAATGATTTTGCTT
>NW_008763388.1:0-549 GCF_000715545.1 Opisthorchis viverrini
TACAGCTGTTTCATCCTTATCGGGACTCAAAATAAGTGCATATTTCAAGCAACTCCAGGGTGTTTTAAACCCAGCCCTTGATCAGCAGGTCAGTATTTGAAGAGCAATGTGTTTCACTCGTACGTAGGCACGATATGGGATCTGTCATCCTTCGCTCACTGGATTCAAGCCACGTGTTGACTGGCTCTTTGAATGAAGAGTTCTCATAAACGGCAGATTCCGTTAGTTGTTCCGTTAACACTAGGATAATTTGTGCCTTTTGTCAATTGCATACAATCTGGTTTTGAAGTGGAGTTTAAGGCTTATGGGTGATCGGGAACTACGCTAACCTTGGCTACAAGAAAGGTGTAGCCGTTTCTGGGCTGTCGAATAGCTTCCAGATTTCAACGAAGTAAACAAGTCCCCGGTCCATTTACCCGAAAATCTAAGTTGAAAATTTGACCTTGTTCGTATCTGCGCTAACATTATGCAGGAAATGTTCACTTTCAGTGGAAGAATGGCCAAATATGTGGGTTGTAACTAATACATTACTCATAAGGTTGCTGAAAA
>NW_008763389.1:0-548 GCF_000715545.1 Opisthorchis viverrini
ACCCTAACCCTAACCCTAAAACTTACCCTTAACCTAACACGAACCCTATCCCTAAACCCAAACCTGAACCTAAACCTAACACTAACCCCAACCATAAACCTAACACTAAGCCTAACACTTACCCTAAACCTAACCCCAACAATAATCCTAACCCTAACCCGAAACCTAAACCTAAACCTACCCCTAACCCTAACCCGAAACCTAAACCTAAACCTACCCCTAACCCTAACCCGAAACCTAAACCTAAACCTACCCCTAACCCTAACCCGAAACCTAAACCTAAACCTACCCCTAACCCTAACCCGAAACCTAAACCTAAACCTACCCCTAACCCTAACCCGAAACCTAAACCTAAACCTACCCCTAACCCTAACCCGAAACCTAAACCTAAACCTACCCCTAACCCTAACCCGAAACCTAAACCTAAACCTACCCCTAACCCTAACCCTAAAACTTACACTTACCCTAACCCTAACACTAAACCTAACCCTAAACCTAAAATTGATCCTAACCCTAATTCTAACCCTAAAATTAACCCTAAACCTAAC
>NW_008763390.1:0-548 GCF_000715545.1 Opisthorchis viverrini
GGTACCTCAGCAACAGCAATCGTATACGGGGCACAAAAGTAGACCAACAGCCGGTACTCCTGGAATGAATATCTCAATAAAATTACTCAGAAAATCGGACATTCGCTGAGGTGCTGGGTGCCTGAGTCTATTCACATAATCAGGTATCGCTAATCGGTGGGCAGGATAATCCTGGGGCGGAATTCTTCCTCAGGAAAGTCTACACGTTGATGGCGCAGGCACAAAATCGCCACCAAGCAGTCCCCCCAGAACTACAGGCTTACCACACTCGCCTAAACTTCGACAATCTTAGTCGTGTTTGCCGAAATTCAGTGATCGACCACCATGGCATAACATAGCCAGGCTGGGTGAACACAAATTCATCCGCGTCAAATGCTAAAAATTTATGCGTGGAGTGCGGTCAGAAGTTCTCTCAATCCGCAATCATTGAGCACTCACTTCTCCAGTATCACTAGCGTATTCCTGATTCGGAAGTGTTGGTTAAGAGTGGCGAAGGATGGTGGAGCTCTGCTTGTTTGTTCGCATTCGCGGATGAGATAAGGCCATGT
>NW_008763391.1:0-548 GCF_000715545.1 Opisthorchis viverrini
CGGACGTTGACACTGAACTGTGCCTGTCAGCGACAGACTTGTGCACTTGTTGACAGTTGAGTACTGTTGAGGAACTTTGAGTGACGTGCAGCCTTTCCAACCCAATACGTTCTTTGGATATTCGGGATTGTGGAACCTACGCGTCCCTAGAAGTTCCGTATCGGGAACCTCAACAGAACTATCAATCCCAAATCACCACAAAGCATATGGCACTGACAAGACAACGAAGCATTGGCGCCGACAATGACGATGATGACTGGGCGTGCATGACCCACACCTCACCCTCTTCAGATATGGTGGCGGGGTTCTGGGGAACAGTTTGACTACCATACTGCAGAAGATCTTGAACGAACAGAGCATATCAGTGGAATGAAGCTTGATGCAATCGACAGAAGGCTCTTGACTTCTAGTTAATACTGGTAAACAAGGTTGTTCGGGTCCAAGTGTGATGAATTTCACAGTAGCACACAATGCCTGCAAATCAAGTGGACTATTGGTTTCACTGGCAGACATCTGACCGGTGCCAGATCTGTAGTGGCCAACTCAGT
>NW_008763392.1:0-548 GCF_000715545.1 Opisthorchis viverrini
TGAATTTACTTTACAAGACCCTTTTGGGTGTCAGCTAGTAGAATATTAGGGATATTCAGAAAACTGTTATAGTGATCGGCTAACTTTTGAGCAATGTGTCGCCTTTAGGTACAATATTGACCTTGCGCGAATTTCATTGTTGATAGCGCTCCATGTTGCATTGAAGCTTTTGAATGTTTAACCTGTTTCAACCACTTATTATGTTTCGACCTAGCGCTCTTTTCACGGCTTAGACTGTCACGAACTCAAAGATAAGGAAGTGGAATAATGAGGTAAACCCTCAGGAGATATGTTATGTCACTGAGATAGTATGGCGTTTCTTGGAGGAGATTCAATTAAACTTTGAGCTCAGAAAACGTGCAAGGCATCAAATCTTTTTGCCTGGCAAAGGCATTATAGACACGTAGTGGATGGAAAAAATTCCTGGGAGCCGCCGCTCCGGTGTGTGGTTTTAAAATCACATTTTGATCAGTCGCTGATTTGAGCTCCTTTTCTACAGATTAGTTGCGTCGTATGGTTAGCCTTCTTTTCAATGGCACAACTTTTTT
>NW_008763393.1:0-548 GCF_000715545.1 Opisthorchis viverrini
TCTAAGGTCAGATCGAAATTGCCAAAGGAGATATCCCCTCTTTATTTGAGGGTCGTTTTACTCTGGGAACCGATAAAGTAAATATTGATTAATGAATAACACTGTCCTGCACTTACCAAGAAACTGGCCAGTTTTGAATACATCTCTGTTGGAGGTACGATTTGCAACAAATAACATTGTTGTGTGATACCACGGATTTTGGTTTTCTCTGCACATAGCACGTAACGTCGTATGTCAGAAGATAAAAGCACAACGAGCTGGCACCCTCCCTTGCACCGGCGGATGTGTCTAAAGCGGTTTGCATACCCAGATGTTGCACGGCAAACCGAGCCTCAGTCTGTTGGCTCTGGCAATGCTAAGTTCCTTTGAGCCGAACCGGCTTCTTGAAAAGAGTATGTTGGTGAGACTTACTTCATCGCTTTTCAGGTGGGGCTAAATTGCTCAGTGGTTAGAGCACGAGTTTGCTAACCGGAAGGTGTGTGGTTCGAACCCGACTTCTGCTTCTCACCTCCCCCTGCCTGGGTTTGGGCAATCTGGCCGTATTCAAG
>NW_008763394.1:0-548 GCF_000715545.1 Opisthorchis viverrini
CTCAGAAAATCGCTTTAGTAAAGACGACAAGCACGTATCGTAAGTAGCTTTATCAACAGCTTGCATTCTCACACTATTTTAGTAAGTCCCAACGACCTGCAATTGTTTTGTAACCTTTTGTGTTCATAACTTGTTGAAATAGAGCTGGTGAAACATTAAGACAGAAGGAAAGGAAATTATATCGCAATAAACCAAAAGGTGTGTTTATCACGATGAGATGACTGGTGGCTTCGTCCAGTGATGTTTGAAGATAAGCATTTTAGACCAACTTTGAGAACATACCTGGACCTGGTAAACGACACAGTACCTCTTCGGAACTTTCCTCGGTACAGGAAGGTTGAGTAACCGCGTACTTGGCTTTGGCCGGTAGTCATCAAATCCTCCAAGTAATACCATCAACCCTTGTTGGTGGTAATGTCGGAATTACCCAATTCAGTGATTCGGCAGGAGTCAGTATTCCTTTTCCACACACCGAATTTAATCATTCGCGAACAGTTTTGCGTAAACCAACTGAAATATTTCGTCTCTTACGAAATATAGGATCTCTC
>NW_008763395.1:0-548 GCF_000715545.1 Opisthorchis viverrini
AACATGACGAATAATTTAAATTCACCTACCGTTTGAACCCGCAGTCTCTCGTACTCTCCTGCGATAGGCAATGGTTGCCAGTGGGGTTTTACCCATAATGACGACCAGAGTGCGAGTGTTGTGACTGCCGATTTACATGTACACTTTGGAGCTGGATTTTAACTCATGGATGTCACTTGCTTCATTTTTGCTGGGCTAGTTGCGGTGTAGAACAAGACCAAATGATCAGAGTCCTTAATCACACGCAATTCCCACACTAACCAACCGTCGAGGGAATCAAATTTCTTTATTCCAGAATTTTAATAATCTATCCTGTCTACAAGTACAAAAACTGCTGACCTATGATAGACTATTCATAGACTGGACCGTTTAATTTTCACCTCAGTGCCCGATTCTCAGCTAAAGTGTACCTAAGCAAACCAGTTTTCGCATTGGGCTGATCCTTTTTCTACAGAAATAATCCTGAAGCGCGGGAATCCTTCGGAACATTCCCCAATGCTACAAAACCGGCCAATTTAGCACCGTTGCTCCAAGTTGTGCTGATTCTG
>NW_008763396.1:0-548 GCF_000715545.1 Opisthorchis viverrini
TCCATTGTAAAAATATGGTTAAAACGTTAGATGTACAACGTAAGTGTCAAACGTGTTCCATTTACAACCAACGTCCCATAACGTGTATTTCCTTAAGCCTAAAATGACCCGAGAACCCTGCTGCTTCTGTGGGTTTTGAAGAGTATTCTGAATTGGAAGCGAAAATGCCAATTTTCCTGTTGCAGTCTGGGGTGCATGATTCCAACTAGGTACTTCCCCAATATATATGATGTTCGCAGTTTGTCTGTTGTTCAAATTCTAGCGATGTCGTTCAAAAGTGCTTCAAAGCTATATTTCACAGGTAAAAAATTACACGTTCTTCCTCTTAATGAAAAAATGGAATATATCTAGAATGGACACTAAAACTTTCACATCATTTTGTGAAAAGAAAACTGATTCAAGTTATGCACGGGGATCAGAAGAAATATAATCAGTGGTCATCCTGACCACCTGTACATGCTAATCAATAGAAAGGTAACATAAATATTTAAAAAATCGTCCAGTTGCAGCGCTCTTTCGGTGCCTAACTGCCATGTTACACATGTACG
>NW_008763397.1:0-548 GCF_000715545.1 Opisthorchis viverrini
CAGGCTACTGGATAAGTGAGAAGGGATACGTCCAAGCTCCAAATGCGTTTTTTTAGCATTATCATATATATTTCAAGTCCTTTTTGATGAACGGGTGCGTTATTTTAACCTGTGCACCCTTTTTCCAGCCTTCAACTAAGTTTTACTAGTGTTTACTGAACTTTCCAAAAAAACCTGCTATTACACATACCGTTCAGTCTTCGCCTCGGTCCTTTTTGCGGTCTAGGTTTTGCTTGAAGTATCTTTATCCTCACATCATGCGACCCCTAACCAGTTTTTTAGGGAAAATGCAATAAACACCACCAAACCAACGTATAGATGAATGGATGACTTGTCAACCTTCGGCCCTGGCTCGGCCTGTGTCGTTCAACGTTCTCCTTGCAGATGCGAGCATATTCTGTGATCAGTGTGGTTTGTCGCTTATCTACTCTAACGACCTGATATTGTTTCACTGGCAATGGACTTGTGAGGTTAGACGCGATAGCTGCATTTTAAACGGCTTGCAGTAAAGTCTCTTGCACCTGGACTGTAAAACTGTTGAAACCGAT
>NW_008763398.1:0-548 GCF_000715545.1 Opisthorchis viverrini
ATATCACATTATAACGTATATTGTTTTTTTTCTATTCTACCTGGTTTAAAGAATATGGCAGAAAGTTGGTAAAAGATGGGATAAACTAAAATAGGTTATCGGGGAATTTTACCACAGTCACTAAAATGAGTCCTGTTCTAGCGAATATATACTCATTTGCAACGAAAAATATGAGGCGGCCTGGTGCAGCACATTCAGTTGCCTGAGAACATCATAAACGAGGGATTCAGCTGGTTTCAGTTGAGTCTTTCGAAAAACCAAATTAACTTACAACTGAGTGTATATTCACTAATTTCGTGCAATTCGGTTTCAAGCAGAACATAAGGTTGACGGAAACCCGGGGACTGCGCCTACCTGATGAGCCCCAAGAAGGGTGAAACCAGTCGTGGGCTATCTATGGATTTTCAGCAATGAGTAGTACGTTACAATGAATCCTGTTCTACTTTCGTGCACTGTTTCCGCTCTTGTTGAACCGTCTAGCTGACCGTTTTCGTTTTTCATCTCCAGATAAACAGCGTTACTTGCAACAAAGCGGAAACGCCAGTCTC
>NW_008763399.1:0-548 GCF_000715545.1 Opisthorchis viverrini
TACTGTGTTCGTCAGACCTCGAGCCATTAGCCGATCTTGTGTGAGACTCTACGCCATTACAGCTCAGCGGGTTGAGGAGACGCGCAAGCCGTCACGCCACTGTAAACGCTGACTTCGTTTGAGTGGTTCATGGCTTGGATACCAAACATCAACCGACTTTCGCTCTTTTCCATGAAGTCACGAATTCGGGTTTCTAACCAGCAAAACATCAGTTTTTGAGTGCTCGCACATATGCTTATCTTGGCGCCATTTTTATACTTTCTAGACGTCCATGTTTGTTTCAACCTTTTCTCTAGCGAATGGCTAAACACCGACATGAAATTGCCCCGGGACAAAATTGTCGACCGAACTGTGTCTCTGTCTTCCGACTTTGAAACTTTTATCATTCGATTGCAGCGCATCTTGTTGTTGAAAGACGTGGTCGATACAGCTAAGGTATGTTGCACTCTGTTCATTCACCTTCACGTTTGCCCATTTTGCATCGTTGTGTTCACGCTCTCACATCATTCCATTCTGCCGACAGTGTTACTACTTATGCATGTTTTTCT
>NW_008763400.1:0-548 GCF_000715545.1 Opisthorchis viverrini
GTTTTGAGCTCAAATCTATGAGAACGTGAAATTCCAGCCAGTTAGTGCTATGAATGGATTTGCAAGTCATCTGGAAATCATATTAATTGCATAAGTCCAACTGCCGCTTGCCCTGTTGCTAAATGGTATTAGTCCACGAAAGACAACAGAAAAGTGTGGATACGAACTAATGTCGAAATTCATCACCTGATACTAGACTATCCCAGCTATCAAACTACGGTTGTTACGAGTTGTATGGTCTGACAAATCAAACTGAGCTTCTCAGCTATAACGCATGTACTCAATCACATTGTGTCGGTACTCTCACCGCTGACTAATTGTTGCAGTCCGTCAGAAATCTAGCAATAAATCAATGGATATATAGGACTGTCCACTCAAAACTCGTCTGGATTTCTTGTCCGCATCAATTTGACGTGTATAACACGATAAGTTACCATTTCACCTATTTCAAGAATGATCATAGACTAAATGATCTTTTACGGACACATCTTCTCTGTGAACCCCAACTCGCAACACTGGACAATGCGCTGCTTTTCATCGATTTTTAG
>NW_008763401.1:0-548 GCF_000715545.1 Opisthorchis viverrini
TTGAATACCGCAACATCGTAAGGGTTGAGCTTTCTTAGCATTCTAAGACTAGTTCCTTGAATTTGACCTTCCCAACAGCCGGAAAGCTATATAATTCGAAACAGTTTGCTTGACTCTGTGTGTAGCATCATTGCTGTAACCAACATGGACAAGTCGTTAACAGATTGTAAGAACTCCCATGCACCGCCAAGGATTTCCGACCACGGAGAAGGCCTCATCTTCACTGAGAGCCCAGAAAAACATGATGTGTGGATAATGCCACAAGATTTAACTTTCAAGAGCATGCGGGCTAGCACTTCCCACAACCACCAATAGTGCATGAGATTATTGATCCGAAATTCAATGTTTTAGTGCTGCCCAGAGGATTTTGTCTGTTCAGCGATTAGCCAGTTTTCAGTGATTCATCCGATAAAAAACAGATAGCTTCAACATACGTTCTCTCTATTCAGCTGCGCTTGAATTTTGGAATTCTGGAATCAGCTTTCAAATTAGTGTCAGAAGGTTTGAATTAAATCCAAGATCGATCGTTTTTAAATAGGACACTATGG
>NW_008763402.1:0-548 GCF_000715545.1 Opisthorchis viverrini
ATAAATCTCTCGAGTATATTGGTCACTTTCAACTGAATTGCAAGTTAATCGGCCTTCCACAATCTTTTTCTACTGATGATCTGGTTCATCCCGCTCGGTGGCAAGTTATTTGTGGTGTTGTTATTTTCCCAAAGATAAACTACCTAAACATTGCAGCACCCGAAGATGGCCAGAACACCGTATGCAGGAGTATGGTATTTGGCGCAATCGGAATACCGGGGAGCAAAATTTGGATGTGCGTTTCGTTTCTGTAGGCTCCGGGTTAACTAAGGTTCGCCATGTCTCTCGGTACTCAAAATAGGGGACTGATCGAAAGGTCGGCCGTCAGAGACCGACCTCAACATTTCGATTTCTCATGTCTAAAATTCACCAGTATCTAAACCCTCGAGCTTTTTTGGGTGGCTCGTTACTACAACTGGATGGTTACTTTCATTTATTATTTCTGTTACACATGAACTCTCTCAGATGTGTCGTATTGCAGAAAAGTTTCGGAGACGTGATCTTCACGAGTTCTATTGGCTGGCTCCATTTACGAAGGTTGGACTGAA
>NW_008763403.1:0-548 GCF_000715545.1 Opisthorchis viverrini
ATCCCAATGAGGATGGAACCGCTGTACATGTCTCCTCGGTTTTCCACACTGAATGGTTTCCCATACAGTAATACGAAACTTCTTTGTAATAACACTGATTTGCACAGTTTCTTTAAAGGTAAAATGGAGCATGTTGTTTTGTCAGGAAGACTTTAGCTGACGAGTAAGTCATAAGTGACCGTATACAACCGGCTTCTTTGCTTATGGTAACTACGTTTGCTCAGAAGTCTAAATGGGTCGACTGTAAAATAGTGTGAGCTGAGCGACCTAGTCTTAGCGAAAAGAAATATCGACGCTAACATTTAAAGCTCCTAGACGGGGCCTGGTAAACTTTTGAGATAGAGGTCCGAACCTCGTAGCTTGTGTTCCATTTTTCGGTTGATGTGTAGGCCACTTATGACTACACAATATCTTTTATAAAGAATAATCGATTTGCGACCATATGTTTGTCGGAGCCTGTCCAAGGCGTCCTCCATTTAGATTCTCATTGAAAGACTATTGTGGTTACCAAAATTTACTAAACTTACTTCTTCTGCCACCAAGGTAAG
>NW_008763404.1:0-548 GCF_000715545.1 Opisthorchis viverrini
CATATCTCTTAGGCTCAGTTCGCATTTGCCGATTCCAGGCACCTGCGGTCATAAAGCGATACGTCCCTGAATCCCAGGTGGATTGTGTGTCGGACTACATCGTGGGTTGTTTTCGTATGCATATCAGATGTGGCCTGTGCGAGCAGTGAAACTGAAACGCCTTCAAGTCTTCGATAATCGTTGTCTCAGGACTATAGTTCATGTAAGCTGGTTTTGATGAATTCGCAGTGAGACAATTAGAAACTGAGTGTTCGGTCGTGCGACAGGGAGTTCAATCGAAGAAAATGCCCCGCACGAGAAACTGCGGTAGTTGGGTCGTGTAGTGCGCATGCTGAGCCATCATTTGCCGAAGGGAGGGCTGTTTTCCGTACCTTATTCGGAGTCGCGCGGGCAGAGAGGTTGTCATCTTTTGGTCTGGCTATTTGGAAGCAATGGCGAAACTCCGGGTACCTTTGGTCGGACTCGCCTTCCAAGATGGGGTCCTCGTGGTCCCTGGTGCGCGTGGCTGGAGACGCTGCTAACTGATGTCAATGGCGTTGTTGTCATTT
>NW_008763405.1:0-548 GCF_000715545.1 Opisthorchis viverrini
TTTCTTAAATCCGAAGTATAAATAATCATGCGGCGCAAAGCAAAGCCCTATTTGTTCATGAGCTAATCAGGACCTAGTTAACCCAGCTAAGCTTTTAAAGACTAACCTGCCGTCGCTGCTCTATTTTCTTCGCGTTCGCCCAAAACAGTAAGTGGTATACAGCACAGTTTCCCCAATGATGCAGGCATGAGTTCTTTTGCGACAGTTGCTTATCAGATAGCATACATGCGCCATTTAGTGGTTTCAATGTTGTAACGGGGTGGGGACAAGATAGAAGCAAGTTAACTTCCAACTTATGGCTTATTTCAGACGCAGTTCCTTACTTTTGACGTAGTGTTAATCCCCTCCCATAAAGCCGTTCTTGAAACCGTAAGGTTTTGGAAGTAGGTACCCAAATTTACTAAGAAAGTTGTCATCGTCCTGTGACTTTCCGAATAAGCAGACTCAATTTTGTAGATTCCTGACACAATTCGGCATCTACTTTCACTAACAGCTAGGAGGAAACAGAGGGTGATGCTGACTCTGTTGACAGTCTCCTACAAGATGAA
>NW_008763406.1:0-548 GCF_000715545.1 Opisthorchis viverrini
GCATAGCACGGTATAGTCAAATCTCGTTTCATTCACTTATGGTGAAAATTTGAGAGAATTCTTCCAATGATCAATATTCTTGCAGAGTTAACGCGTATCGTTCAGTTTTCCAATATAACATAACATTGTACGTTAAAACTTCTCTCAAATTCGGATCCATTTCCGCAGTTCACACACGTTCAGTCATGGGTCAGATCATTTCAGGCTACTGTTATCTACGTTTCAACCTAGTCGAGCAAACCTTAACTATGAAAGACCAAAGACCCCGGTACTGCTTAAAAGGCACTTGTGCGCAACCGCACCAGGAGTAAGACAGTAAGGCATTATCCTCTGCGCCTTCGAGACAGGCCGCCCCTTGCAGCCAAGTGGGTAAGACTATTGAGTCATTTCCTCCGGAAAGGTTCATACTTTTGAGTCAGGGACTACGGTCACGGTTCGCGAACAAAGCCCTACATCCTTCCACTCTCTTCGGGGTCAGACTTTTTGGTCAGAAGCTCGAGGTGGTCGATTTAGAGCCGGTGCTGAGCGTACGGATGATGGAGAGCGGC
>NW_008763407.1:0-548 GCF_000715545.1 Opisthorchis viverrini
AGCATGTGTGAGCACGTTAAGACAGGTTCTAGAATCTACTCAAATATCTACAACGTTAGAAACAGTGATACTTTCTTCCCTCAATAGAATCACATCTTACTTTTCGTGTTCCCTAACTAGGGCAAACTGCACAGCCATAAAAGTTAGACTCTCCATTGGTTAACTTCAGTCCGAAACTTCGTCTCGGTCACGGACGCGGAAGAATCACTATGCGCCTAATTCGGCCCGGAAAATTGGACATAAACAGCTTTCTATCGACAAGAATATGGAACCAGATTCGCTAAATGAGTTACATGAATGGAAAATAATGGACAAGTTGAACTGCATCAACCTTCTTAGGACATAAGATCAAGCTACAAACCCTGAGTATTAACTTGATCGAATTATAAGTTATAACAAGGGGAACTGACGGACTTGTGTTCTGATGGTAAACGATCAAAGTTCATATCCAGTAACCGCGTTAATGTAATCGCCTCGAATGTCATATATCCAGGGTTCGAATCCTTGCACGGTCATTGCATATACACTGCTGATGAGCACTAATAAGA
>NW_008763408.1:0-548 GCF_000715545.1 Opisthorchis viverrini
GTGGTTTTATTAGGCACGGGTAAACTAGGGCAAAGTTTGTTGTGTATTTGGCAGGCAAAACTGACTGCCCTCCGGTTGGGTTCAGGTCGCTGGCAGAAAAAGTTCGTAAAACATTGGCGGGTAGATCAAACTTTTTGGTGGGTTCAATAAAGGACTACAAGTATGCCCGCAAAGCGAAGAAAAATAAATGCGGTTGCTAAAACGTACTGAAGAAATCTTCTGAAATGAATGTCAGGAAACAAAATGGGGGTTTTATTAGGAGAACCAGCTCTGAACGTAACGGGACTATATAACAGGCAATCAAATGACTGTTCTCGTGGAGACAGATTACATTGTTTGTCCTTCCTTCTTCCTAGACTTTCGTCCAAGACTGATGAGCTGCGCTCTAGTATCACGTTTTGTACACGCTTGCACACGACGGTGATCAACAGATCAGCCGGTTCGCACGTTCATTGAGTTATTCTGTTTTGGCCAAGCGTAAGGCTATCCATTGGCCATCCAGACTGGCGTTTATGATAGTAAGGAGGCATTAGGGAGAATGTGGTCAG
>NW_008763409.1:0-548 GCF_000715545.1 Opisthorchis viverrini
GCTTACCTCAGCAGCTGCGATCAGTTAGTTGCATGATACTTCCTGGTGAGTATGCTTGATACCACGAACCTTGGCTTGCGTAAGATGTACATCGTCTGACATCACTCACCTCGGTCCAGCGTACCGTGAGTGGAGTACGTGTGAACTGTTTCCTTTCTTTCCAGGTCCTTGTACTTCAACCATCGCGATAAGGGACACCAACGCTTTGCACCCTCGTACCCACAATTCTGCCGGTAGTATGTAGCACCAACCGATACCATCAGGACTTTGCCCTGTGGTCTAGAGGCTGGAGCAGCCAGATGCAGGGTTTACACTTACGGTAAAGTTCGTGAACTTCGTGCTACAGTAACGAGATTGAGGATTTGGTCATCAATTAACCATTCAAATATCATAAGAATTATCTGCGTCGGACGACGCAACGGTGAATGGTCAGAGTGCATAAGTTCTCTTGTTGTCTTTTTCTATATTTATCTTTTCATCTTGTTCCCCCTTCTTTGTCACCGTCATCCTTTTTTGGTTTCTTGGATCCGATGGGTCTTACATCCACA
>NW_008763410.1:0-548 GCF_000715545.1 Opisthorchis viverrini
TTATGATCATGCCTGACGGTATGCCACTTACCAGTTGGAAATGAACATTACTATTATTAACATGTTTCCGAACCCACCATATATTGTGTAGGTCAACTACCATCTTGGCATCACAAACACTCCGTTGATCAGGTGTTATTTACAGCTACACTGAGACATGGTGAACAATATGTGCTGGCGTTTCATTTGAACTGCTATTGGGTAAAAATTCCCGAATATCAAACGCGGATTGAATATTTCTCCATTGCAGTTTTCTTAGGAATGCGCATCATCCTTGATCAATTTAATCTGGAACGAGCTTCAGTGGAAGAGTTTCAGAAGATCATTGTCCAAAAGGTTCAAAAGGCCGAAGTGAGTTTCACCCCGAAAAGTCCCAGCAAACTACCCGAAAGAATTCAACTTCCCCTAAAAAGAGGTTTTAGATATTTTTAAATGTCAACTACGAAGGGCAGAAGATGAGCAGGCGTTTTCCAAAATACGGAACCACTGTGCGTCAAAAAATGCGTTCGATCTTCACGCTGAATCTTCCGTTCGGATTTAACAGGCCT
>NW_008763411.1:0-548 GCF_000715545.1 Opisthorchis viverrini
ATGCATCCATTTGGATTGGTACGATTGATCTGTCTAGGTTTCCCGACCGCAAGCCCTTAACACACCAAACGGCACCAAACTTTGGGCAACATGCTGCAACCTTGTACGATGTAACGCAGTTTCATTCGCAAATGGTCGAGCATACCTTTGTGTGTAAAGTCGTCAGGGAGAGAACACTGATGCACATACGAAAAAACAAGGTCTGGATGAAAAACAAATATCTGTCATCGGATCTAACGGACTATCAAGTGCACAAACTACGATTTCAGATTTCACGGAACCAAATCGCCACGAAACGATTGGTGGATAATCTTGGATCCAAAGTACAGCAGTGTTTGGCGAAGGCGATGGTAAGTTACTGATACCTCAGACCAGTGACTCTTGGGGTAAATATCTATTACTTTCGGGGACGTTTGACAACCATCGGTAGATTCACTGCTAGACAACGTTTGACACGAGAGTATCGCCAGGCCAAGTGACTAGGTTACTAGACTGGTCGAGATTTAAGGCGGAATGAAGACCATTCAGCTCGGTCAAGCTGAATCTCT
>NW_008763412.1:0-548 GCF_000715545.1 Opisthorchis viverrini
GCGTCCCTGATCCATAAAGTAGCGTTGATCACATTGTCGCAATGTAAACTGTACCCTTGACAGACAACTCGACGTCACGTCGGCGCCTTAGGTGTCGGGTTTGGCAAATGCTGTACTTGCCTTTCCGATTCGATAAGTAATCTCATCGCCAGTCAGTCCACCGGAACTTATACAACTACCCAGGGAAACACTTGCCTACAACGTTGACTGGCCCGTCTGAAAGCGTGTAGTTTTGAGTTTGATCTCACCCAGCCTTGTAACAATACTTAACGCTTTGCGGATGTGAAGCGCATACCAAGCTGTCCGACGGACTTATTTGGGTTACTTAAAATCGTTCGCATTTTTGACACCTCCGAACCAAGTAGCACAATATCGTCTGCATACTCGGTGTCTGCGGGATATGTTCTGTAAGCATTCCGATCCCGAGGTTTTGGAGGCAGGCGGAAAAGTTTCGAGGAGCTCATCAATAACAAAGTTGGAGGGGAGAACTGGGAGACGACTGCGTTGTCTTCGTCGTCGTCATCGTCATCACCAGCTGTAAGAACCGC
>NW_008763413.1:0-548 GCF_000715545.1 Opisthorchis viverrini
TGAAGAACGATTATCGGCAGTTTGTGAAGTGATTTTCATTCTGTGCCTTTGTATCAAGCGTGCAATATCCTCGGAAGGTCACCAAGAAAACTGAAGGAAATAGCCAAACCTTAGTGCAACGACTTTATTAACGTGGACGTAGTCACAAAATACTAGATGACAGTTTTTCTTACCGGGTTTTTTTAAACATGAAACAAACGTGGAATTAACCACCGTGTTGTAGCCCACAGATATTATCTAAATATGCTCCACAATAATGAATTCGAGCTTTACATTTCATCGTTAAAATTGTGCAAGTTAAGATACCTATTCATACATACTCATACTCATACTCATTCATACATATTCAATGCTCCAAAATGGTCACCGGAAAAAAGGAGTCGCTGGGGGTTTTGCTAATGTGAGGAGTTTCTTAGTTGTAATCGATCTTGTCACGATGAGCCATCTAGACAGAACGGAGTATAGGCCATTTCATGAATTTTTAGACAAATCATTGTAAAGAGAAGTGAGTTCGTTTAGAATCTTCTGCCTTTTGCGTTACCAAAGCA
>NW_008763414.1:0-547 GCF_000715545.1 Opisthorchis viverrini
GTCGATTGCTGTCCTTGAGAGTGAAAGCTAGTTTGAAATGCCAATAAGGGTAAGGACTGAGTGCAGATGGCTTGCTTAAGTTGGCACGGGATGCTCGAAAAATTTGGCGGCGATATATTAACGCTGACCACAACTCAGGACGCTGGTTTCGAAGACTTCGTTTGTCAACAAGCAGACAGATTATACTTGGGTGCCATCAAGACAGTCGCCTACCATCTGGCTAAAGTGTAAGAAATGTGCATTCTAACAAGTGGAGGAAATTTAGAGAACTTTGTTCACGAGAAGCCGTTATCACCCTTGAGTAAACTGGAGGATGTGTCCACATTTGGGCTAAGACAACATGGCAATTGTGGTATAAAAGATTCCTGACCTGAATTGGATGTAGGATAGGCCCAATGTCAATAAATACTAATGCTTCCTTCCTGGGCCTTGAATGAGGCTGAAGCTCGTATATACCTTGAAATTTGCACAGAATATTTTGAGTTCAAAGAAATGCGGAAGGACCTTCCATACGTTCTCGACTTGTGTAGCGCACCGAGCATATTTC
>NW_008763415.1:0-547 GCF_000715545.1 Opisthorchis viverrini
CCACGTTGCTGGTCCCCACGGATCCAGCTTATCGCGGTATGAGCTACATGTACCTCTGCACGGGAGAGAATACTGTTGCAGGGACCAAGCACACGATAAACAGAACCGTGATTTTGCACATCTCCGCCTGCCTCACAAACAGAGTCAAATTGGATTTGACCATTCTACTCAGCAGTAGGTTGATGTCCTCTTGTGTTATTAGTGGGAGTCCGGATCCGAAGATTCAGTTCTACGGTTACTACTTCCTTTCGCTTATGCGGCAACTGATACTTGCGCTTCCTTACGGAGATGATCGTGTGAGATTCAACCTGTTGATAGAGGATAACAAGACTGCGAACACCTATCCTAGCTCCTTACCGTTCGCCCACAATCTTTCAAGGACGGAATTAGTGCAGTACATATATTCGAGTCACGTGAAGCCCATCACAGTTGAGAGTAACTGTCGTGGCCCTTTGCTCAGCCTAGACCGGCTTATAAATGAATTGCACGCGTTCAGACCAGGAAATATTACCAACCGTCCACACCTTGCTCTTCTCACCTTTGATAA
>NW_008763416.1:0-547 GCF_000715545.1 Opisthorchis viverrini
GACATTAGTTAGGTAAGCGACAAAAGTTCCGTGAAACTGGCTGTGCGAAAGACGTTTTCAAACTGAGTTTTAAACCAAAGACATCGCAGTTCACACGTATTAGTAATGTGGCGGTCTTATAAAGGCCGAAATCAAGGTCTTCATGAAGGAATTGATTACGTTCCTTTCACGGCAACGCCGCTAAGGTAGTCTAAAAACCCATAAAGCAATCGCTCCGTCTTGTTTCGTCTCTTCCTGACCAGACTGGATTTGTTCTGTTTGATCATTTGAGCTGGGATATGTGTGCATCACAGTTGACTGCTATATCACGGAGCGAACGACATCAATACGGAATAAAACCCCAGATATTGCGACTTAGACTCATAGCGTTCCGTTTTACTTTAACCCATTTGTAATTAGTTGTTGTATTTTATGATTTCCACTCAGAATAAAAATGAAAAAAACCTCACAGTGGTGACAAATGACAAAGAACATACAGGTTCAGTAGGTTAAACTGGTCGTAAGAATTTGACATGTGTATCATCGTTCAGCTGCAGCACCCTTTCGG
>NW_008763417.1:0-547 GCF_000715545.1 Opisthorchis viverrini
TCTTTGGTCACCGTTCCGGGCCATTACCTGTTAGCCCAGTTGTCGTTTACGTAAAAGGAGAAGCTGAAAACGGATTTTGAATATTGTATGTTGCAATCTCTAAAAGTGTGACTGACGGTAGTGGTGGGAGGCATTGCTTGTAAGAGCTTAACTCTCTGTAACTCTGTTTATTTTCGCAATTGTCGATCGATGAGTTCATTTCTGATTAATTTATGTCAACTGCCACGCCACAGATCACCGGATGCCATCGACCAGCAAACAATTGTTGAAAAATTTAAGTTTGTCCGCCATCGATCATGGAATCGTTGGCGTGACAGGTGGCCAACCACAGGTTTCGTCCTTTGTTGGGCTCATCAAGCAGGTAGACCCTCGAATTCGCATCACACGTATTTCATAGTTAAACAACAAATTCTGCACTTGTAACAGAAAGCTCTCATTTGTGGACAAGTTGGTGATGAAGGCAGATTCAACTACAACCAATCTACATACAGGTGTAACGGCGGATCCTACTGATCAGACGTGCGAGTAGTATGTGGTTTTCTCGAAA
>NW_008763418.1:0-547 GCF_000715545.1 Opisthorchis viverrini
GATTGTGGAATAGGATTTCGTGTGCTACTTTGCCTGTTTCCAACAGCCATGCACAGTTCTTGTATCGGCAAATTTTGTACCTCTTCCTTCGAAATTTTTATGGGAAAACGATGTGCCGCCTAATTGCACTTGTTCGTTTGTTGTCAGTCGGGTATAAATCTTGACTGAAAAACCCGAAACCTGAAGCAGTGATTTATCATTCTTTTGAATTCAATGTTTGTGGAATGCGATTTCATATAGCTAATATAGTTGCTTGTTTTCTTTCGTTTTTTTTACAAAGTTTAAGTCCTACTGAGATCAACCGGATCACATTTGATCACAGGCCATTTCGCTTACTATTTCTTTGGGGCAGTGAGATGTTGCCAGTGAATTTTTGCCCGGGGCTTCCGTGAATGTTGCAATAAAAGAACTGTACTATTGATAACCTATTCTCCTCGCAAACCCTAAATATAGACCGCCTGACAGTGTGTTGGAATGCGACTGTTACAAATACGTTGATTTTTGTGCTGTTCTCGTCCAGTTTTTTGGGCTTACGTGCAACACGGCT
>NW_008763419.1:0-547 GCF_000715545.1 Opisthorchis viverrini
CGTAACTAACGGGTTGCAACCAGTCTTCCAAAGAACTTGACCAAATTCTCTGCGTCAAAATGTTGGCCATGGATTCAAACGCTGCGCTCCAAGTTTCACCTATGTGTGATTAAACAGTTTGTGTTCGAAATTTTGTTGAATTTCTTTGCGCCTCGGCAATTTTTCGAGGTAATCAGAACACCATCATTTGCTTACTTGAAAAGTTTTATCAACTTTACTTCTGAGTACTACTAATCGTCCTTGTTTGTGTGTGGATAACGGTTTCACGTTTACCAAGTAATTTTACATGACTACAAATTCAACCGCCTATCACGTACGCTAAATGACAAACAAATGTTTCACAAACCTTTACGTGGTTTCCGAGAAATCTCGAGTTTTATCATACTTTCTATGTTTGCATTTTTGAAACTTCAAATGTAAGAGGAACTATAAAGTACCATATGTGGTTGGCAAAACCAGGAGATGTTGTGATAACGCCAACGAGCAATATGAAACCACAGTGATGGCGTCTTGCAAGAATGTGACAGACTATTTTCGAAATTACAAT
>NW_008763420.1:0-547 GCF_000715545.1 Opisthorchis viverrini
TTCCCGAGGCCATCTGGTATACCTCAACGATGCTTATTCGGTGTACTTTCTGTGCTTGTCCACTGCTTCGGAGAAACCTCTGGTGTTGGCATCTTGGAGTGGTTGTTGTGGACTAGAACCAAGTCACTTTCCCGTCCCTTTTCACCTTTCTTCGCGATATGGTCTTGAAAGTAATCATGGTTGTACGGCAGCGAAGCAGCAGTTTTTAACAACGACGTCATATCGTTGATATGGATTGTGACGAAGGTGACTTTGGCGATGCGGAAAAATTTATTGGTTCTATGTGGAGCGGTGCGGAAATGCCCGGAGAATGTAGGCATCATTCTTTTCTTTATTAATGTTAGATGAATATTGTATGGCATTAGTTCGGTAGCTTTGGCATCTAAGCTGTCCGGTCTTATCCTTCGAAGGTTGATGAACACAGAGGGATGCAGATTCATGTAAAGCAAGGTGGTTCCCGTACAGATTTCGAAAGAGAGTCACTGCTTTCTGCGACCAACATTGTTACACTTTCCTGACTTCAAAGCCGCCTTTGACTCTATGGACC
>NW_008763421.1:0-547 GCF_000715545.1 Opisthorchis viverrini
GTTAGATTACTCACAAATCAATATTTTATATTTGTACATACACTACGGAGGTTTCCTTGGGACGTTTGCCACTTAACCTGTGACCCGTTGATTTAAAGCTTTAGGACAAAACTGGTATCAACTACTTTATATCATGATGCATATCATGGAACTATTCATTTTAGGGCATAATCGGTGTGCTTTTACCTTACAAGACTGACTGTGCTTTGGTTTGTTTTCTGTACGTGAATAGTGTTCTGGATATGATCCTTGCCATGCGGATACATCATAGGGTTTCCAGCTTTGCTTGTTGTCGAATGGCAAATTTAACTCAGTACAACACAACTATTTACTTCCACTTTCCTCCGTTGCACTTTTACCGGCAGTCGATTCATGCTGACGTGCTAGGCCGCGATATTTTTCC
Source organism: Opisthorchis viverrini (assembly GCF_000715545.1). NCBI lineage: Eukaryota > Metazoa > Platyhelminthes > Trematoda > Opisthorchiida > Opisthorchiidae > Opisthorchis > Opisthorchis viverrini. The sequence continues at coordinate 404 of NW_008763421.1, forward strand.
AAACAGAAAGCACAGGAACTTGCCAAATGAGCGCTCTCCGTCTTCTCTCTAAACTGCCTCTTCTGTCTAGTAAGGCTGTGTTACATAGACGGTGTAATTGCTTCACCGTTTTGCTTTTAGACATTTCTCATTCTGTTTATACAT
>NW_008763422.1:0-547 GCF_000715545.1 Opisthorchis viverrini
ATGTCTAGGATCGACCTCCGCCGGCTATTAGGTTAATGATATTAGGCAACCCGCATAGGCGTGATGTTGCTGCCCCTGTGGCTTTGACTTTCCCACAAGTTGTCTTAGAGATCACTTTAAGGCGTTTCAGGCATTTCATCTGTTGTTGCTCTGTTACGAGCATTTTATCTTTGTCGTTGGCTGTCTGGCTGAACTTGGTTGTATCAGTCAGAATATCCGTCATTTTTCGCATGAAATCAGTTTTGTTCATTACGACTATTCCGTTACCTTCGTCGGGGCGACTGATAATGAGGTCGTTGCAAGCACGTAGCTTCCTGAACAAATCCATGTGGTTCTATGTTACCAGTTATTGACGCTTGGCATTAAAACGGGTGCATTGATAACAGCAATTTACTAAGTCCAACTTGAAATGTCCTAGGTTGGTAGGACTATTCGGAGATAATTGTCGGAGTTAATCATGGAGACTTTCATATTGCGTCTCGACACTAAGGCGATTATCGTTGTGGCGATGGATACCGAATTTGGGTCCTAGCGATAGAGCTTCGAT
>NW_008763423.1:0-547 GCF_000715545.1 Opisthorchis viverrini
ACATCGCGCACGAAGTTTCCTGCACACTTTTTACTCTTTGAGGCCAGACAAAGCCACTTTGCAGGCATTGTAACGGGGACCCTAAATCATGACAAAAGAATAGTAACTTTGCACTGGATGTCCAGTTTGAAAGTCTGTATGGTCAGGTACCTGAGGCAGTTCCATCTTCAAAACTGAACGTAAAAAACGAAGTTCATGTTAGCAGAGCCACCGCTCGAATAAACCGGAGAAAAATATTTTGATTCCCTGAAACCTTCACAGACGAATGATCAAGTTTCACTACCTAAACCAGAAAAGGAGGAGACCAGAATTGTCCTGATCGATGGAAATGCCTACATTAAGATGAACACCTTGTCTGGCGAATCTGAATCGAGGATAGTGGGAAGCCTATATGAACGGGACAAACCTCAAAGAAAATCTAGTCCCCAACATAATACGGCACGAAAAACAAACAGATGTTCGCGTTAAGGTCAACGGGAAAAAACAATGGCGCAAAGTGCATAAACACGAGTGACGCTCAGGAATCGTTTTCGAAAAAGTTTGGTGA
>NW_008763424.1:0-547 GCF_000715545.1 Opisthorchis viverrini
ATTTTCGACCATGAAAGGAGTGACAAGAGACGAGAAGGAGTGTGGCTGATTTCGCAATGTAAAACTAACAAATATTGGTCGGGACAAGTGCAAAACGATACATCTAATGCAGGATAACGGAGAAAAATTGGACTTAGTCTTTGTGAATTTATTTCGTGGTGCAATGCGAAACAAGCCAGAAATCTGAACCCTCCGCTTCTGCAGTTGGCAAACAAAGTGAACATTTTCCACAGGTGTGAAAAATCCTTAATTGGGGAAACGAAATAATTCATGACAGGTGGGTTCTTCAACTGACACCCAAACAAATTCCTTCTCGTGATTGTTTGTCAAAACACGATATCTCCATAACTTCGTGGAAATGCTACGCCGCCATCGCATTCCTAAACGTGGAGACAACAAATAGGACTTAAATAAGGAAGACGATTTGTGTAATCTGCGGCTTACACGGTAAAAATGACATTTAATTGTTATTTGTTTTTCGCAGTGATTTGATTTTTAAAGGTCTCAATACGTAACATCTTACCCAGTTCATCTTCATCAGATTCTG
>NW_008763425.1:0-547 GCF_000715545.1 Opisthorchis viverrini
ACCCTACTGTTATGGCTTGTTGAACCAGAACTTCAGATTTGTGAATAAACAGTTGAGGCAACGTGGCCCACCGAATGAAACTGGCTTACCAGAGACGGTGGCTGTATTCATCTGTTGATCCACTACATAGAGATGTACCTAATCGTATGCATGTATGCGACTTGATATGTATGGCTATGCTGGTACGGGATTCCTTCGTCATCTAAATTTTGTTTGTATTATATAAATTTGGCTTCCTGTTTTGGACAGTGGGATGGCTTTGTGGCTAAATTATAATTGTCTCCTAGTGAGGTTGAAACGCAGCAACGATTGGCAACGTTCACTTATTATGTTTCAACCATCAGTCTTAAGCATATTCGGACCATTCCATCTGAAGCACACATCATGTATCCATGTACATTGTGGAAATTCTCATGTTCGTTGTGAGTTTCTTGGATAAATCCAACTATTTGTACTTATTTGGAGGCAATGGTACTCAGACAACTTTCATCTTGCCAATAACTTTTTGTCTTCCACGCAGAACATGGTGGTAGCAATGCTCTACCTT
>NW_008763426.1:0-547 GCF_000715545.1 Opisthorchis viverrini
ATTATGGACGAACATGATCCGGCACAATTTGACAATAGTTCAGTCCTCAGAGTTGAGAAGATAAACAAAATTTGACAAGGCAACTAAAGACGGCGGAAGTTACCGGCCCTGTCAATTTTAAATGATGTTAGACAATCATAGACACGCTGATATGCTTGCAATCCGGCTCTTAACAACGTACTGATGATGTCACATTGAGTGTTGATTAAACGTTTACAATCAAATTCTTCAGCCTAGGCAACATCGATGTTGACACTAAAGCTTCACTGCTACACAAAAATGAGGTTCGTTTCATTATTCTCAGGTCCCTGAAATGGAAAAACGGTTCGACAGGGTAGGGGCCCGATGTTAGCCTATGGCAGTCACGCCCAGTCACACGTAAGAATGCGTGGCTCAGCATATACCAACGAATGCTTTTCCCACCCGTTGCCGAGCCCTCAATTCAAACTGGTTACCAGTTTCGCTTCGCTCCAAGTTGCTACGAAAATGAAAGCTTCTATCAGTGATTGAGGTTCTTTTAACCAGTGCTTCCGCCATTGCCTCACAC
>NW_008763427.1:0-547 GCF_000715545.1 Opisthorchis viverrini
GGTGCGGAATGTCACTGGTAAATCATTCGGATTGAACAGAAGAAATACTACAACGTTTATTTACAAAAATCTGACGCAGAAGGAGCTTAAAATCCTAAGCAAGCCATGATCATTTGCGGAAAGTGATTGGAGAATGAAGTCGACTTTTAAGTTTGGTGAGGCTCACAATCTCCCTCAGGCAAAATCCCTTGGTTTGGTCTTTTACACCTCCTTGAAATATTCCAGTTTACTTAATTTTTTCTGATACATAAATGAATTTTTAGCATTATGCAAAGCTATGTAGTAAGGTAACTTTAGGCCCGTAGAAACGAAATGATTCTCGAAACCTTATGTGCTCACCAAATTCATAAACCTCAGGAATTTATTAGTTGTCAAAAAGCAAAGAATGTAACCGATATTTGATGAGTAGCAAGTCGGAATTGCCAGTAGGCGTTTATATATGCACAGATAATACTGTTTTTTATAAATCAACTTGTAATATGCGCCTTAGAGTGTCCAACTAAGCTAAAACAACTAATCCTCTGGATAACAGCATTATTTTCGAAAC
>NW_008763428.1:0-547 GCF_000715545.1 Opisthorchis viverrini
AAGATCTCTGGGCAACCAACTCCCTGTTCAACTCTGTTTTGGGCTCACCGGATGCCTAAGAATACCAATGATTGGTTGAAGGTGTGTAGTTTGATATCATGCGCAAGAGTAAACTTCCAGAGCTTGGAATTCGATGAAGTTCCTATTAGTGATCTGGATGTTCACACAATTCTGCGTGATCGTCAGTAGACACGAAGGCCTCATGCTTTCAATGCAAAGATAGTTCATGGAGTGGATAGCATGAGTCGATCAGCCGCAATCCGAGAAAGATCTTTGAGATAACTTGGGTGCTATAGGTTACACGGAAAAGAGACAACGTGCTTCGACTAAAGAGGGGTTCAGTGCGTCACCCAGCTAGAGATACTTTGGAGGTCTGCACTTTTCTTCAACACCTGTCGTTTAAGCGCGCTTTTGCGCAGTGGCTCAAGAATTCAGAGGATATTGGATTTTAAATTAATACTTGGGGGATAGATTTGGAGTGCACTTTATGGGCTCAGAAGCTGGGTGCTACACCTTGTACGGTCGAATAAAATTGGTGCTCCAGAGG
>NW_008763429.1:0-547 GCF_000715545.1 Opisthorchis viverrini
TAAACCGCGATAAGCTTTCAGTGAACGGACACTTTGAAAGTCCTCGACGTAAATATAAAAGATGAAACGTGGTTGAGAAGACCGTTGACAACAGCGGATGAAGCGGTACTCTGGTTTGTGCGTCGGCAAATTTCACTCAAGCATCGTTGCAGCCCTCTATTTATGAGACGCTCTAAGTTTTTTTAGACTAACGCAGTACGCCGTATACAGAATTCTGAGAAGAAGCATTGCCTTTTGCAGTGCAATCTCAAGCAACTCGCTTATGCCAGTCTGGACAATATAATAATCGTCAGTACACAGAAAAATTACTTAGCAAATAAGGGCATGTATGCCGCAAAATTGAGTTCTTACTCAACTCGTGATTTGTGAAATGCTTGGCCTTGCAACCTGTCATCTACAGATAACCTCTGCAACAATCCTCACTACGTGATCGTGCCTCACAGACCTCGGTTTCTTTCGCACAGTTAAAGAGACAATTTCATTACCCATCGTTCGCATATAGATTGACAATATTGTAATAGTGTGTTTTGGAATCGTTATGCTGGTG
>NW_008763430.1:0-547 GCF_000715545.1 Opisthorchis viverrini
GTCGATTTCAGAAACCGCAACTACCCGCACACCACCGTGCAACCAAACACCAACCGGTTCACCTCGATGATGGCGTCATTCAAAGACGATTTTGCTTGACGATGGAAGTTCGTGGCTGTTTGTATCAAAAAAATCCCAGCTCGTTTGCAGCTTCATGCGAGCCCCGATATCACGCTACTCATTGAACGAACTTGGAAACGAACTGGTATGCCGCATGTGAATTCCACTGAACATTTGGCCCGTGAAGTTTCTGGTAGTACACTAAAGTTGACTGCGCTGGACACCCATCGGTACCATCTGCCTCTTCCAAACGGATTGTTCGTGAAACTGAATGGGGCTAAATGACTCGCGAAGATTGACATGGCCACGTGGAAGTTGAGGAAGGATCCCGAGAAGTCGTCAAGATCAGTACGTATCGCGGTCTTTTCCAGTATACTCGACTGCCGTCCGGTGTCAGAAGAGCGCCGGTCATATTTCAACAGATCATGGTTACGATGCTGAAGGATTCCCCGGTAGTACCGCCTATTTGGACGATCTCATTGTCGTG
>NW_008763431.1:0-547 GCF_000715545.1 Opisthorchis viverrini
AGTGGATCAGACGGTAGGTTTTGATCACCCAGTCGGTACTGGATTCGAGATAGTTGGTGCCTTATTCGTTGATTAGCTTTAGTCCTATAAGTCCTTTATTCTGGACGTTGAAAGACTACATTTAGCTTTTACGCAGTCATCCTATCATGATGACTGCGTCTCGTTGCTCGATTTGGGGTGCTTATGTACGTGCTGTAGGGATGACGTTCCACTTCCAAGATAATCACCACTGTCAGTGCGAACGCCATCTGCCCCATCGGACAGTGCTGTAGGAGGTGAACATGAATGGATCCCTCATAGTGAGTCACTGCGCCTGTCAAAACGTGAGCTATATCTAAACGTCTACATGGCAGTGAGGTTCAGGGAACCAATGTAGGAAGGAACCCAGACTGTCAAAATGGTAGTTCATGATCTTGCCCGCTCGGTCGTCCTGATCAGAATATCTTCCCACGTGCTACATGGATTGCAATCCGATCCCATGAAGGGTGGATGGCGAGGCGAAACACCGGGCCCGAGGGATCGAGAATACACATGTACCCCTATGATT
>NW_008763432.1:0-547 GCF_000715545.1 Opisthorchis viverrini
CCTAGACAGGGGAAGTCGGAAGGCATAGGTCGGGCTCGAACCACGTATCTTCTGATCAGTAAGCTCGCGCCCTGACCACTGAGCCATCTGGCAACGTGTGTGAAGGAGTCTCACCGGGAGGAGTTCATCGCTGTCACTTTGTCGTATCTGCTTACGCTCCAACTGACTGTAGCTCTGACAACATCAAAAGCATGTTTTATGACGCCCTTAATGTGCTGTTGGGGTGAGCTTAAAGCTCAGATATCCTTGTGGTTGCCGGAGGTCTGATTGTAGTGTGACGGATGAAGTCAATCCACGAATCCGCAAAACTCGGGCTGCGTTTGCTAATTTGAGACACCTATAAGCGTCAAAACGGTATATCCCTAAATCACAAAGGACGTGTTTGTTGGGCTACAGTGCGAGCTGTTTTGTTGCATGGCTGTGAGGATTTGTCTTTTCGAGTAGCGGAACTTAAACGTCTTCAGGTGTTCGACAATCGTCTCAGGACCATAGCTTGTCTGGTTTAGTGTCGGCGAAGATACTTTGGTTAGCCCATGTACTGCGTATG
>NW_008763433.1:0-547 GCF_000715545.1 Opisthorchis viverrini
TATATATATATATAGTTATATATATTGTTATATGAATTTAATTGCTTACCAGTGTAGTCTGTTAACATTTCGAAACTTTCGACAGAAATCTCGTCACGTAGGTGAAGACATTCTATGTTGAAAAGCTGAGAAACACTGTAAGATATTTCATCCCTACTGACAGTCACCAGGAGTATAAACTTCACGTATCTTCGATGGACTTTGAACTCAGTCTTCGTGCTAGAATTTGGATACTAAGCTCTTCGGACAAGAAAGGCTGATCAGTAGTGTGAATAACTCACATTTATGGAGAATGTAGTACCACTCATCTCCCACATGTTGACTGGATCTTCCAATGATGACTTCTCGGATGAGACACTTACCCATCATCGATTCGCTTCACCTTCCGCTCTACATATTGTTTATTGCAAGTTGACTTTGCATCAAAGTTTTGCTTTATTTGCAGGACGGAATCTCTGATAAGAATCTAATTCTTTACCCTCACCTCATAACACACAGGATGTGTATATGATGCTATATGGATGCTATAGCAGAGGTGTGAAAAAGT
>NW_008763434.1:0-547 GCF_000715545.1 Opisthorchis viverrini
CCACAGATTGGCAAATCAGCAGATATAACGTTCATGGACAATTTATCGTTTAAACACCATCCGGTGTTTTGCTATGTGCCTAAATATCTCCATCTCTGCCGTCTCCGGCCTCTTTTCCACTCTTACCATCCACTGTGTTTTATTAGTTATTTTATTAGACGCAACAATTTCATAGTTGTGTTTATGGATATCATTCAAAGTAGAACACTAATATAGAAAATGCCTTTCAGTGTCGTACGAATGATCATTTTTAGTGAAACACAGGGATGTCTAAAAGCGAGGCACATGGATTTTCCACATACTAACTCGCTTATCTGTGTGCATCATAGTGGAAACAAAATTTTCGCCCAAAGACTGTTAGGCAAGGTGGATGATTCGCGTAGTTTAATGGTCCGACGACCCTCGATTCTCCGACCTGGGCATAAGGAGTTTATATGCAAAATCGCCACTGATTAAGTCTCATCCTGAGCCATACGCCACAATGCTGGATATGGAGGATGTTTACCCCGGGCAAATGTATTTCGATGTGGCCGCCATTACACATTCT
>NW_008763435.1:0-547 GCF_000715545.1 Opisthorchis viverrini
AAAAAACTTGTTTTGTTCAATATGATGATGTTAATTTAGTCACGAGAACGACAAGTTACTGAGTTTCCATAGTACATACGCAGGGAATGAACTGGCTAGTACAGAAAGGAATCATCACAACAGATACCTAAATTCAGGTATGACATATTGCTTACATTTCAGAGATAGAAGCGGTTTAATCAAACCAACATGATTATAGGAAAATTTCCACCAATAAACTCGAGATTGGAGAAGGATATCAGAAAAAAGGTAAGGTTCACCAGAGACCGATTTAAAGAGGCTTTTCTGGATTCCCCGAATTGAAACGTGGGTCAAATAGTGTGACAAGGGTATGGCGAAATGGTCCGTTATAGGCCTGCAGATGACTATGTCTTTAGGCAGAACCTGGATTAGAAACAATTTGGACATGTTATTGTAACATAAAATTATACCTCACAAATCTTGACGCAGTACGCGAGTATTTTAATTCCAACGGTTCAAGAGTGAGGGCAATAAAATTTGGAAGATAAAACGGTTAACATGATTCCCCCATGCAACAACGCAGTCA
>NW_008763436.1:0-547 GCF_000715545.1 Opisthorchis viverrini
AGACAGTCCGTCTTCCAGCATAAAGGTTTGCGACTGAGGTGACCATGTAGAGAATCTTCCAATACGCCCAGAATTTCACCGGCTATCACTCCCTCAGTGGTGGGCAGGTATGCAGGTTTGATTTAATCGGTTCATTGTTAACCCCTTTAAATTCAAATAATAAAAATAGTCCGTAAGTTGGTTCACCACCCAGTGTTTTCATACATCATACTATACAATGTTAAAGCTCACTCGTTAGGAATCGGTTAGACTAAAAACAAACTGCAGTACCAGCTTTTCGCGTGAAATAATCTATTTTTAGAAGGGACCCTGAGATTCCAGTATACTACTCTCTTATTGACCACTAGATACGTTTTGAATAAAATGCTGGCGTTTGTGAATCATGGAGAAGAATAAGCAACGTGTTACTAAATTTGCAACCGAGTAATCTGGCAAGTAAGTGCTAACGATATCTTTCCGAAGTCGTTTATCGTGCCTTATGCGAAGCTGCAATATTGATTTAATTTAAGTTCAGATCATGTCGTACATCCTTGGTTAAAACCATGTA
>NW_008763437.1:0-547 GCF_000715545.1 Opisthorchis viverrini
CGTTCCAAAGGAGCCCATAATTTCGAGAAACCAGACTGCCACCGCCAACCGGAAGCTGGCGTCAACCAGGTTAGGAGGAACATTGGTGCTCTCGGGGTATGCCTTAATGAATTCAGATATCGCCGTTTACCAAAAAGGAAACACGGTGCCTTTCGCAGTTGGACCCATACCAAACGTGACGACGTGGGGCATAAGTTATTACTGAAGAAGGAGGCAAATTGCCACGTGTATTTATTTACATCAGGTCTTTTCCAAGACGACATCAGAGTCGCTGTGCCCGTTTGCGACCCGTGTACTTCGAGTCATGCGCCACTTCCTTCATCTGTTTGCGAGCGCGTTCTTTCTTCTGTTTGATCCAGGCCACGCTGTGTTTAGGTGGTTTCTTGAATCGATGACATTCGCGCGCCTCACTTCGCTTCCCCCCAGATACTCCAGTAGGTACATCTTGATAGCCACCTTCAGTGAGTGCTTGTGGAAGCCGTCGATAGTTGGTTACATCAAGGACTAGAAAGTACCTATATAAAAATTGGAAAGCCGAAAAGTTTAT
>NW_008763438.1:0-547 GCF_000715545.1 Opisthorchis viverrini
ACCTGAATCTGTTGCCGGTAGCCCACAATTCAAATGAGTTGTAAAAAAATGAATGCGATCACTCTCTTGTAGCACACACAAAAGAGTCAGTTCTGAAAGGGAGAAAATTCGCTAGAAGGAGTAAATTTTTGTGATTGCCAGTCTCTTTTCTGAGTCCTGGAATTCGGTTGCAATCAGTCTTCACCAATCAAAGAGAGACCATGCAGTGTGAGATGCATCATCAACAAAGTTTCGCTCGCTACAGGGATCGAATGAGTTGAGATCTCGGCAAAATGTTGGTAAAGTTTGGGAGCCTGCTCGTGTGTAGAATCCGGAATACTGAGGAAAAATCACCATAAGGATACATTTTGGTGGCGTCATTAATATCGTTAAAAACAACGAGATTTTCAGCCTTGTGAGGTCAACAGCAGTTGACCGCTCTGTATGCTTCACATCACCATCAAACAAGCCCCGGGATGACCAATTCGGATCGCCCGAGCCTCTCAGCTAAGACTGCAACGTTTGTGAGCACCGCGCAGTAAGTAGAAGAGGTCACTTTCTTTATCGG
>NW_008763439.1:0-547 GCF_000715545.1 Opisthorchis viverrini
GGACAAAGTAAATGCTGACCGGCAACTCCATGAAGAGAACAGAAAATTAAAGGAAGATGGATAATCAATCGGTCAAATGTCAGGCATTTGGAGCACCAAGGAATCCAGATCATGAATATTGCTGCAAGATGAGGAGATAGTGAATGGTGGTTCTGAAATCAAATGTGTCGTTCGAAACCAAGAAATACAGCCCATCTGGCAATACATATTACAATGAAATCAGTCAGAAAGCAAATGCAATTTTCCCCAGTAGCCAGTCAGGTTACAGCTCAAACTTCCTGTTTGCAAACTATGGAGTCGGAACCACGAAGGACAAGTCTGTCCACCCAACAGTGCATTGAACGTGCTTCCTCACATGGTAACGAAGAGCCTGCAAACCATTTTCAAAGCTCGGAGAACAGACCAACGGTCACGTAATCAATAACCAACGAATGCATATGAGCTCATAATATTCTAACGATTTATCGACAGAAATACCTACCGAGTGAGCATCGCAAGATAATTCTTCATGATCCTCTACGTTGCAGATTCTTCCTGAACGGTATCG
>NW_008763440.1:0-547 GCF_000715545.1 Opisthorchis viverrini
CGTTGTGCAACAGATTTAGAAATATGCATCACACATTTGCTGCATAATATTGCCACAAAATACATTTAAATTCATCTCCCTATTCTACAATCCCGGGGGAAATTACTCGCTTGAGACAATCGGTGGGACTATTTGATCTCATCTAAATAGTAGGAAACCCAGTGCTCATCCATCATGTGTCGCATTACGCACATGAAATCGAGTATGAATCGCATCGCAAAATGTAGAAAATGGCTCTCGTGTGAAGTAAATGTGATACCCAAAGAACTCCAAGCAGCTACCCACAAATGCTGCAAAATTTCAACTTTTGAACTACATATATGTATTAATATGTGGCCAAACTAGCTCTCAAAGATCTATTCCACAACTCTTTGTAGTCAGTTTTCCCACCGGGCAACAGTTGCAGACATATTTTCGCGAACCAATTCACGATGTTGGAGCTAGCACATACGATAGACAGAGGTTGTCCCCTGTGGCCATACTGATCTATATTTCATTCATTACCAAGTGCATCTCCAAATAACACTGTGGCTTAGCCTTCCAAAGC
>NW_008763441.1:0-547 GCF_000715545.1 Opisthorchis viverrini
GAAAGCGTTGCGTTACTTGCGGATGAATGATGTCACATATTACCTGTATTTTTGCCATGGGGTATACCGACTTCATAGAAAACGTTTCGCATTACATCTGTATCCATGGAAGCGGAGACTGTGGCCTTTATAGGATGCAGGGATAAGAGAAAACGCATCCGGGTACCAGAGGCTATCACTGCTGATGGCGATAAACTCAATCGAAAATGACCTGCAGTATAGCGAATATACACACATTTGCGAACTAATTTAGTTCTTTTGAGAGATTGACCAAGAGCCCAGCTGAATCTCTCGCTTATGATGTTCTCAGGCAACTGAATGTGATGCACCAGGCCGCCTCAGTTTCAGTCGCTACGATATTTGGATTATTGTGATGCATGTATATCCTTGTAGTGTACTACTCATAATTTTGCTGCTCATAGGTTTATGGAATCGACAATGGATTCATCCTCGATGGATGGAAACACAGTACACTGTTCAACGCGGTTTAACAAAATGGGCTATGAATCAGATCACGTACACCGATGACGAAATACGTAACCTGTCA
>NW_008763442.1:0-547 GCF_000715545.1 Opisthorchis viverrini
TGAGGTTAGCAAAATTTTCTATCAGCTATCTAAACAATGCGTCATGAAAAGACCCTATGAATTGACAATTTGACAGCCAAGGAAGAACACGCAAAACTGATCTTCACCTCAAGTCGTTTATGACAAACGGTGCTTGAAAACGGAGTACCTCAGAATGCGATGCATCAACACTGCAACGCGCCAGTCTTCTGTTTTAAAAATCGCACCGGTTCATGTTTCTGCTACTAACTGCACAAAAGAATCAATGTTTGCGAATATCAAATGACACCGCGCTCTCGTTACCTAATGATAGCACGATAACTTCTCTGCAGGTAACTCACCCTTCGGTACCAGCAGAATAATAACCAGCAGGATAGAAACAAAATGATAGCGCATTGTCCGTCGTACGAAAGGAAGCGACTAACTAAATCTCCACTCTGCTTACGAGGTCTCTTAATAAGAGCACTCTTGTTGCACTGGACACTGAAATATGTCAACCAATAGGGATACGTGCACAAACGTGTGCTTTTCATTCACAGCTGACCAATCGGGACCAGGGTGAGAAAGG
>NW_008763443.1:0-547 GCF_000715545.1 Opisthorchis viverrini
GCCCCCGTTCTGTCTGCCAAAGGTTTTAAAAGGGAATAGATTATCTGACGGGTGGATGAATTACAAGTAAGTTTACAGGTAAGGTGAGTATGCGCAGCCTCAGAAGCACTTAGGTGCACCCGAACGGCCCACATTTAGTCTGCGGTAATCCAATAACAGAAGACATATGGGATCTTCTTGAAACGCGAGTAGTCTATCCCCATCTGCCAAGCTTATTGACAACAACTCGCTGTTCCGGGTTAATTCTCGGAGTTGAAGCTTTGTATTGGTTGCGCGGTTGATGGTGCACACGGTTCATTGTGTGACTGCGTCATTCAACATTTCGCATAGTTCACACCAACCGTAAAGAACACCAGATAAAACCTCTGTATTCTCATTGAATTCCTATCACTAAGGGAATTATGAGGGTTGGAAATACAGTTCTATTTAATTCACCACTTCGAAAGGCCCTTCGAGATTAAACAGTGACACTTTTCTGAATCTCCGTTCATTCGGCAACAATGTCTTACCTTCCAAAATGCTGTCCAATCACACAGTGCCAGGGACC
>NW_008763444.1:0-547 GCF_000715545.1 Opisthorchis viverrini
GTCACTCACTTCTAATCTCACTCTCTAATCGATCTCATTTTCTAATTTGGTTTTCCTTTTGTTGTCAGGGCGTCTTAGCGGATTACGAGGCGTCCGAAATGACTGTCGCATATGCTGCAGCTGACACCAATTTGGTCGCGTCGATGGATTTCATGGTAATGTGCGAATAGTCTTGCACAACAAATTGTTCTACTCATGTAATCTTTTTTGGAAGCAACTCATCTCTTGTAATGAATAGACGGTTTAGGAGTAGGGCAATTCAATTCTCCTCTAAAGCACACACCCACCTAAGGGTTAATCCGTTTTAGCATGAGGATCACCCTAAGATCGACGGAAGTAGTGGAGGTTCGTGAAATTCCAGCATAAGCGGAAGGCTCAGTATGATCTGGGTTTATTTGTTACACATGAGTGCCGTACAGATTGAAATGCGTGCAAGAGTTAAACTGCCAGCAGCTTGATCTAACCTTGAGGAGAGTTTACCGAAACCATGGAACTTTCGGTCAGTTGGTTACCCTTTGGCTCACTGAACCCAAGAAATACCGCCCAT
>NW_008763445.1:0-547 GCF_000715545.1 Opisthorchis viverrini
GTTATCGTTACATATTTTGATGAGTGAGGTAAATTCTGTCACGCCAAATCCAACTCTCTGCACCAACTTGTGAGGAACTTTCAACGTTCAGAATACCCCCGGAAATGGCATAAGAGTAATAAAAATGAATGCACCAGAATGAAAAATATGCCCACTGTCAAGGACTACCGGACATTAGTTCAGGGTATTCCAAGGGGTGTTAAGCCATTGGCGCAATGTTTCTTTCATCTCCACTCTATATGGAGTCACCATTAGACTTTTGTAAGGACATTTCAGGATTCCTGTCAGGTCAGCTCAAGAATTTTGCCGTGACAGCTTTAAAAACCATCCAGACTTCTCGACAGAGAAAAAATGACGTGGACAATAGTTATGCTACTCTCACGCAACGCATCAGTAAAATGTCTTTCATTACTGCAATAGACCTGAGGGTTTTAGTTCCTGAGTGTGGACAAACAAACCTTGGTGATCAGAGTCGCTTCTGACTTGATTGCTGACTTTTCAACATATGCAGTCACACCCCTCTTGATCGCTGTTGGTTCCTCTGCAA
>NW_008763446.1:0-546 GCF_000715545.1 Opisthorchis viverrini
GGTCATAAAAAAATCTGCCAATATGGGACTGCTTTGGCTGCTTTGTGAATACAAAGAGTTTGATTGTTTCCAGCTAAATAACCGAAAAGGGCAGCAAATAATCACCTAAACAAATGCTCCAGTGTGGATGCCAAGCTGAACGTTCTGATTGCTATCTCAAATTGACTTTGTTAGTCTTGGAACAGTTAGGACCCAAGGAACAATCCATTCTTGCATAATATTCCACTAAAATTTCATCTTCTCTCTGTTGTAGCCAAATGAGCAGTGGCGCTCTTTCTTTCATTGATTCATATCTAAAAGGTCAATCTTCACCCGGTCCCCCTTATTTTCTTCCTTAGGTTTTGCCCACCCAAGTATTGAGACAACTCAAGACAGTAGAACAAATTCGATCAATTACCCAGATCGCCTGGCCGCAACATAGTTACAGAAGTTACGTTGTTATATATCTTGATCTACTGTTTCAACTTATGATTTAAAACATGTCCACGTGTGTCTCATTTTTCCACTCCTAATAACATCTTTGTGTGCACAGCCTGTAACTGTGCT
>NW_008763447.1:0-546 GCF_000715545.1 Opisthorchis viverrini
ATTACACTTGTTAGATCAAGACCAAGTAGCGACCGTTTTTCTCCTCTGCGCCATCTGTTAGATTTCCACACACATCCTGTCAGGGTATTTTGACGCGATGTCATGATCTGAAACGCCTCAAATGTCTCCCTCGATCCAGGAGGCCTGAGGACAACCGAGCTCACCCGATAGCGAAACGTGTGCGGGACAACGGGTGGAAGGTAGTGGTCGGAAGTTATTGTAACAGGCAAGCCGTGGCCGGGTGAGCTCGGAACGCCACAACAAAGTGCAGAATTGGAGTCAGTTCTAGCGATTGGTAAACTGCCCATGGAAAGTCGAATGGGAGGTGACCGACGCCCGGCCCCCGACTGATGGCAAAAAGATGAGGAAGGCAATATTTAGGCATAAAGAGATCGACCATTCGACCCTTTTTTGTGTCCGACTTAAAGAACGATCGGAAGGGACTTAATACAGGGATTTATGGAACCTCTTACCTCTACTGAGGTCATTGAGGAAGCCCGTGTACCACATATCTCTTCCAGTAATAATACTAATATTTATTCCCAA
>NW_008763448.1:0-546 GCF_000715545.1 Opisthorchis viverrini
AATAAAGCGGCGGAAGTATAAGTCAACAGCGTCTTAATAGGCGGTGGTTGCACAAAGATGCTTGTTTCCATGACACGTGGGATGAAATAAATTGTGGTGGACAGCTCTTCCAGTACAACCTAACGGATTAGATTAGCCGGATAAGGAAAACTCAAGCAGGACTAGAAAATTTCGAAAAATACGTCTGTATTTGTCGGTGGAATGTAAGCACCCAGATCACAAATGATCATCAGCCGTGGATTCAATGAAGTCGAATACGATCTAATTGAAACCAAGAATATGCGTAGAAATACCGTTGGACAATCTGCCCCACGGCCGGATGAATTGCATCGGTGAACATTGATAAAGCCGGTCTATCGTGGCTAATTTTAAGCACGTTATACAGCTCTATGTGATCACCCGCGACAACTCATCCTCAGATGCATTACCTATGCGAATGAATTAAGGATATGGAAACCAGTGATGCAGGAAACTGATCAGATTTCCGTAATAATTAACCGAGTGGCCGATAGACTGTATTCTCTCCCATCAACAACGATAAGTCTT
>NW_008763449.1:0-546 GCF_000715545.1 Opisthorchis viverrini
CACTTTTGTTCGTAACAGTACATCACCCACTAACTGCAGCTCTGATACCGATGAAGGGAATTTCGCCGAGAATCGTAGGAACTCCCAATGAGAAATAACTGATTTGGCCAACGATATGAATCCTCAGGTAGGCTGAGTCGCACTTGATATTCCTTGAATCTACAGCACAGTGGCAACGGCGACCGAATGAAAAGGCTTTATACCATCTTCGACCAGGTGACAAACGAACTGGTCAGCTGGACCTCAGTATCCTAATGACAACAAACTGACCCCATCACAATCAGTTATATATGGCCAATCTACATACAAGGATACCAGTCTTACACATGTACAGAAGTCCATTCTCATCATTCTTTCTATCTGCGACAACAGCGGACAACAAGAATGCCAGATCTAACAAATCTACGTTAGCCAGATACAAGACACTCAGCTCACACACAAATGTCTTTCTGAACTGACCCCATGCTTATCCGCTCCATTCCACCCGAAACGATCCTGAACCACTGGTCTCACGTTTGTAGTGCAGTTCAATCGTAATGATAGACA
>NW_008763450.1:0-546 GCF_000715545.1 Opisthorchis viverrini
ACAACAATGTTGTCTACTTCAACTCGTGAATGATTCCAATGCGCTCGCTTTCACTGACAATCATATCAGTAGTGTGGTCTGTTCAAAAGGTACACGATCTGTCTATCCCTTTCAAGATTGAGCTAATTATTTAGCAAAACCACATGCCCTATATGACTACGTAACCTGGCGTTTAGTGCAGCATGTGATTCAGGATAACAAATATTATCACTGTACTTTGAGTATTAATTTGATCGATCGATTTTAGTGTATTACTGATATCCAGCTGGACGAAATACAACGTTTGGTACCCGGTGAAAATACTCACCAGAAGGAGTCTGTGGGTTTTCTTGCTTTTCTGATGCATTCTTTTCTTTTCTCACCTATAAATAGAGGGATATATGCAAAGTTAACACTCATTTTTCCTGACTTTCCTATAGAATCGGGCCAAAATTGGAAACACCAACGAACACTCATAAAAAATATGTTTTTTTTTCAACTTAAACATGTCAATTGATAGAGCCACTTGCAAGATAACCTTGGACATGCTTATGAATATTTTCTCAC
>NW_008763451.1:0-546 GCF_000715545.1 Opisthorchis viverrini
GTTCAGTTGGCACTGTTTCAAATATAGTGTACTCGCTCTGATCAAAAGCTGATTTATTGAGGAAAAAGAGGGAAAACGAACAGTCTTCAGCAATATTGCCTTCGAGCAAGAAAATAAGAGGGATCGGTAATGCTTTCGTACGCTAAACACGCAGAGGGATCTCCGCGTCAAACTTTTCGTTCAAGATGCTATTCCCGAGGCATTTTTCAACTGTATACAAAGAATGGGATCTTTTCCAGATAAGCTCTGCCAAGAACTTTAACCCTCGCCACCCAAAGAAGATCATAAAAAAGAGGATATGGAAACTGTACTTATAGTTTTTATTGATGAGGGTGAAATTGGGACAGGTCATTAATAATTTGCCTGAAAAGGTCAGTTTTTCGGTACATTTGCCTCCAAACGAACTCATACATGTAGCTGTCTAATAAAGATCGGTGTGTGCCGCACTGGCGTTTATTCTGCATCTTGTAGACGTGCCAAACAGATTCGATGGTTTGCCTGTGAGCTCCAGTCGCTAGATCCACAAAGTTTTCGGTATGAATAACC
>NW_008763452.1:0-546 GCF_000715545.1 Opisthorchis viverrini
TTTTTTGTGTGTGGGCACGTGTTCGCCTGATCGTGGAGGCGTTCACCGAATGGCGATAACATGAGTAGATGCGAGCGGTACGACTGGGACATCCTGTTAATGTATCAAGACAATCAATAGCCAGGGCAGAGCATCGTACAGTCCGTTGTTACAGCAATGGGGAAAGAACAGGCCATCGTTACAGCCTCGACCGTTCCTGCCGAGGCAAGACAGTGGGCTATCGAGCAGTGCATGAGTATTGTACTGCTTCACTACGCCTATGGATACAATGCACAAGCCCGGTGATTTGATGCCTTGAACGCCGGCGTCAGGTTAGTTTTAGGCAGGTACGCGCTGTGGGATAAAATGCAGAGGATTGGAGGTATGTGCCATACAGAGTAGACTTTGTATATCAACTGACGACTTCTGCTTTTTGAACCTTTGGGAAGAGTTCAGAGGGCAATACGCGGAAAATCTCTCAGTAGCGCCACACCTCACAGTCTGCGATCGAAGAAAGCACTGCTGCTTTGGCAAACTTCACTTGCCATATCTACGACTTGCTGACTA
>NW_008763453.1:0-546 GCF_000715545.1 Opisthorchis viverrini
AAGACAAACGGCATCGCGTATAGTTAAGGATATAAGAGATTGTCGTTGACTGTCGTCGTTATGAGCGGAAACTAGTAGAGATACGAGAACAAGGGGACGTCGTTGCTCATTGGATTGGGCTGCTGCGTATATGTGGGTAACCATAATAAGCGTCGCACACAGACACGGATCCAGCAGTTACAGACATCTACGGAATCTATCGTATGTGGGAACTGTTCAGAAGAAGACCTCTGGACCAACATAAGTGGATTATTGTTTATTCGCTGACCTGGGCCAACGACAAACTATTTTAAAGAGAACAATTTTTAGTGAGTCTGTTCCATCTGACCTGCTTATTTTTGTATACCCGACCTAGCGTAATTATTTTTATTTCTTTGCCACACACTCCTGGGAAACTAATTTATTGGGTAGCCAGATCACTACAAATTTGGTGAGCCCGAGTATTTCTAGATATTTTTTGAAAGCTTTTCCCTTCAATTCGTCGTAATTTTGTTTCTTTTGGCAGGTATTTATGGAAGCACACTTTGATTCAGCAGATTTAGTCGA
>NW_008763454.1:0-546 GCF_000715545.1 Opisthorchis viverrini
ACTTTACGCTCGGTGTTGATGCATTTGAAAGATCGCCTTCCAGTTGATGGGACCAGGAACCGTGTATACAAAGTAAAACGTAACAACTGTACAAAGGCCTATATAAGTCAGACAGCCAGAGAATCGCGCGCCAGAATCGGTTCCATTAACAGACCACCGAGAATCACAGATGAATACTAGGCTTTAGCCAAAGATTCAGCAATGACAGGGTATGCTCTAGACACTGGGCATAGGCTAGATTTAGAAAATGTGGAGATCCTGAAAATGGGATTAAGATTCACACCACAGCGACTGGTGGCCGAGGCGGTTGAAATCGCCTGTGAAATCGTTGTTCAAAATCTCGAAGTGGCCAAGTCTGCCTGGCCGTCGTACAACAATACAGACGTCATATGAGACCGGGTGAGATGTTTTTTTGACTCCACGAGTGGCGGGGATCGGTAAGCACAAGTCTGGCCTTTTAGTTTCGCACGTTCACATCAGATCTACCGTCGGATCTAATGCAAATTCCGAGATACTTATGGCGGTCTACAGCTTCTGGTGTCACTC
>NW_008763455.1:0-546 GCF_000715545.1 Opisthorchis viverrini
GAGTCGGCTAGTATGAGGCATAAGGTGTCTAGAAGAAAATAATCAGACCAGTAACACAACACATTCTGATGAAGCAGGCATTAAAATACTGCAGCTGCTTGAAGCAGGTCAAAGAGGATAACAGGCTATAATAAGGGGATCTTATACTTGCCTGCTAACTTTATCGTTGCTAAACTCAAATGTGAATTGGACCTGATTTATAGGGGAGATCTGGGCAGCTGGGTGTTAAGTAAGGTGGCAGCAGTTTCACAAGCAAGTACTTTACCTATGGGCTGCGAAAAAGTATGACGGCGTGTGTTGTTTCGCAGCTGGTTTCAAAATATTTCCACGTCAAATACAGCTTACAACAGGTGAAGGAAACCAATTATTTCGCATAATTTCTCATTGTTGTCCTGGAGACATACACTGAGCTAAGACAGACATTAAAAATATGAGCCCCGCGCCCTTAGTGGATCTTCAGTACGCTTCAACGACCTCAAACAAGGCTGTGGCAGCGTGGATAGCTTCTTGGGGTTCGAATAAATATCATCAAATGCTAAAACTTTA
>NW_008763456.1:0-546 GCF_000715545.1 Opisthorchis viverrini
GTGTCTAAATTTTGTCTTTTCTACGTCCGTTTGTTTCGAGAAAGTTAGCGCAACACAAAGTGTGATTGTTTACAGTAAATCCTAGTCTCGTACTACCTCCGTCCACTCAATTCCCCCAATAATTCTTGGGTTCGCTCTCCCTCCACCATCGAAAATAAAGCAACACTGAGTTCGGCATCACTTTCTGTCCGAATCAGACCACCCACCTACCAGCTGGAACCGGAGTACTACTTCCGACCAGGGGTGATGCAGCCTCGTTTGGACTCTCTGTTGAAAATGCGTGCTCAGTTGTTGCCCAAGGAATACGACGCGACAGTTGCGGCTTCATTTTGTACCCGGCTGGCTAATGAAGTCAAGTTTCTAATGCAGCAATCCGGAGCTGATAGGTGAGTTTGAGATGAATGAAACGTTCAAAATCATTGGAGTGGCAATGTTATTTAATTCTGGAGCGGCTGTCCAGGCTTTTTTTGAGGTCAGGAAAAAGTTCGACATAATGAGGGGTTTACCAAAATGGAACTACGCTTTAAACACCCGTCACGTTCATGG
>NW_008763457.1:0-546 GCF_000715545.1 Opisthorchis viverrini
CGCCAAGACAGAACTCGGTAACTGGTAGATGAGAACATGAACAAACGGCCGTAACGAATTCAGAGAATCCAGACCATATGCTGCAACTAAATTTCCGGACAGAATATGTCGTTGAGCTTATTGTGGGAACGCAGACCGCAACGCAGTGCAGCTCGGAACAAACCGATATAAACCAGTGAACGGTATGCTCCCGTCAACCGGTCACAGGCTCATAATATCAGACAGGTATGGAGAGACTGTTGGTCCAATCATCCACTCATGATATCACCTCACTGATCACCACAAGCAAAGAACCTTTGAACATCCTCTTGGTCATCGACGAACAAGAGGTGCATTTACAGATCAGTTTTAGATGGAAAATATATAGCTCCTTAGATGTCCGTGTTCAAAATGAATGCTCGCATCACGTTCATTTTGATGTTGTTCCTCCGTGTTGTATACATTATGTGGATATTCCATTGAACGCATCTAATCATACTACGGAGAACGTGATTTCGAAAAAGCTGAGTGTGGCCGTCCCGATGGCGACATGATCAAACTAGCTAA
>NW_008763458.1:0-546 GCF_000715545.1 Opisthorchis viverrini
TTGGCCTGTAAAGTTGTAGTCTGAACGCTTTCAAAACAGCAATTTCTAGCTCAGACATGTAGCTCGTAATCACTTCTGTGAAAGGTACTATCACCTTGTCAATATAGAACCGCGAGCCCGCATTTAAGGAAATTCAACAATCGCAGCATGTTGCCGCTTACTTACCTGAACTGAACTCGGTTTCAAATTCTACATATGAACATTGAAATTGTATAAGATATGCACGTGATAGCATTCCACATTTTACAGTCGAACGACGACGTGTATACATTTGGAACTGAATAAATTTTGTTGTGCGTGGTCCCTGGCTATTCTGCCCATATTCCCTCCATTTGGCGTCTCGCAGTTTGCGACAGCATTTCACTGTAAAATATACGTAATATTCGTCGTTCTTAGGCCGGGTTTGAGGCATCCACCAGATGAGGTATGTGCTCAGTCAGGGTAATCAGATTCACCAGTTTCTATGCGCTCAGAAATGAGCTGGACAAAAGCCCATCGCCGATAATTCGTTTATATGCAAACGCCAACTAAACAGTTTGGAACTAT
>NW_008763459.1:0-546 GCF_000715545.1 Opisthorchis viverrini
CCAGGGGTATGAAGTTACACTTTGTGGGTCCAAACTGCATATTAAAGGACGGGATGATTTTGATCGGCTCATTGATGGGCATTGATGTACTGTCGATTATGTCGCTGGAGTTTACACAAGAAACCGCCAGACAAGATTCAGAAAAGTAACAAACTGTTTATTTCACACAGAGAAGAAAATCGCGCTTCTCTCGGCCTTCAGTCAGTTCAGTGTGAGAGCACTTGATTGGAATTGCACACCCCCTACTTTTCGAAGGAGTTTTTCTGTGTCACAAACTAAGTGAGGGATGAAGAAATCATCGTGCATCAGCGAGCATTCCTCTCCGATTTGGTAAACTTTCAAGTGATCCTAATTGGTTTTTGCTCGCTGTTCTGCTGTTCCGAGGAGAACTGAGAGGGGATGATTTTGATTCAAACTATTTATTTCTACTCAAGAATCAGACGAATTAGAACAACAGTGTTTCAAGTCACAGTTGATTTTCATCGACCCCTAAACGTATGCTTTTTTCCAGTCGCGGGAAAAAAACTCTTGATTTTCTAGTCTTCC
>NW_008763460.1:0-546 GCF_000715545.1 Opisthorchis viverrini
TTCACTGGAAGAAGGTAAAACGCCTCCCAAACTACGTAGCTGACCTTCTGTTCCTAGGCAATTTGTGTTCTGATCTGCTTGAATTAGTGAGACGCAAAAGTGTCTCGGCTTATTCAAGGCTGTTGGTGCAAAAGTATTTGATCGTGAATTTGCGTCTCAGAAGCAAAGTGACCAATCGCTGTAGAATTTAGGTGGTAGATACCCGCTTCCTTTCTTTGAGACCATTTGAGTGAGGAGCAGTTTGTTATCGGTCAGTAAGGGAAACTGGCGGCTCTAGAGCACTTTATAAAAGATTTGACGGCAAATACAACCGCCAAATCCTCGTGTTCAACCAGGCTGCGAGCGGGCTCTGCTTGCATCACGGATCTTGCAGCATGTACAAAGCTTTGTTGTTGTTTTCGGGAAATATACGTGAAGTCACCGCTCCAATACAATCTACAAAACAACTGCTGCTGACGAATCATAGTGAATGAGAGGCAAATCAGAACTCAGCATTTATTTGATAGGAAGCGTGCCACAAGCGCGTTGACTGTTTTACACAGCGAC
>NW_008763461.1:0-546 GCF_000715545.1 Opisthorchis viverrini
GCCGAGCTTAGCGATTGACTTGCAAGCGTTTCGTCACCATAATCAGTACGCAGTTGGGTGGTTTCATAAAGAAGACTTCAGTTACCAGACTCAGGGGAGCACTTGCGGTTGTGGACTACTAGTTGACCTTCAAGCAGATGGGCCTTCAACGGTGGCCATATTTCCATCAATAAAGATGATTTCTCATGGTTACGTAACAGTTGTACGGACAGGGGCAACTTCTTTCCAACCGGTTTCCTGGTTAAGCTCAACTGGAAACATGACGAACTGGACACGCTGAGTGAGTGTGATGATTGTGTGAATCGAATTACCCTCGTGTCAAGTGATCTCTACTTCCCAGCTGAGCTGAACGCACCTTGGTTAACCAGACCAAAGAACTGAGTGCCTGGGAATCTGAGCTGGTGAGTCCGTGGAAAGCCAATATACCGTGCTATGAAGTATCTCAGTCATTGGACATGACATATCCATGAAGATACTAAAGAAATGCTTCGATATGAAAGTGGTGGCTAACTGTCAAGCGATCAAACAGCTGTGGACCCTCAGAAT
>NW_008763462.1:0-546 GCF_000715545.1 Opisthorchis viverrini
CCTGCGAAATACCGTAGTTGTCAGAGCACGGGGAACTTGTATGGCACTTCCAAGCCAAGACGGCCAGCTTAACCATAGCACAGAATAGAAGCCGCGGCCGCCGGTAGTTTTCAGCAAGCTACCACCAACATGATTGCCGGCTGCAGAGCTGTTTATTATGAGATGCGTCCGAGGATCCTTCAACCCGCTTCCATGCACAACGATTGCCCCTGAGAATGCCTGGTAATCACTTACTCTTGACCCAAACAGGGCTTGGCCGACATATCTCCCACTGTTGACTCCGGCCCAAAACAACGTGACGTTGTGGGTATTTTCCGAAAGTAGAGTGGGCAAATTTATTGGACATTGGTTATTCCTAATTTGTGTAGATCCTCCATTCAGCGAACTTTCCGCAAAAGCCGTCCACGATGATTCTGGGACCCAGTTAAAATCACTTATTCCTTTGAGCAAGCAAATTATTGCCACGCTCAAATCTTGAAGTGCGGCGCCATAAGCTTTTTGCCTGTGAATTTTATGCAAACGAAAGCTGGTGAACGACAAGAACGA
>NW_008763463.1:0-546 GCF_000715545.1 Opisthorchis viverrini
TCTTTATTATTACTTGTGGCAATATAATTGTATGCAGTATTGATCTAATTATTCCATTACCTTATTGGAATTCTCTACATTGCTTTTAGCAAGACAAGCTGAGCGACTACCTCCAGCTAAACCGCCAATAAAACGCATGGTCGAGGGGAAATTCATAGGAGAACCAACATACAAATGTAAGCAACTGCATATTGATCTATCAGTTCAGTTATATTGTAGTTCCAAGCAGAGCTTCATGTCCAAAGTCTCTAGAGTTGCAGCTCATCGGTTCTCAAACATGCCTCGACAACATGTCATACTGAGAACTTTACAAAATTTTGTTTCAACTTTAAGGAGTTAACGGTTGGAGCGAGAAAAACTGGGCTTTTGTGTCCCGTCCACAGACTCTGTCTTTTCGCTCGCGTCATTCATGCGCAAGACCTTGACCAAGATTCTTCGAACTTTTCAAATTGAAACCAAAAACTTTGGGCATGGTATAAGGTTGTAACCTTAGGTAGAAGCTGTGCTCGCTAAGAGATATAAACTGTGAATCCACTGACAGAGGTG
>NW_008763464.1:0-546 GCF_000715545.1 Opisthorchis viverrini
AAGTCGATAATTTGACGTAAACTTTAGCGACACAACACAGGTAGTTCGCTTTCTATGGTCTTGAAAATTCAATCCATCGATGTCCACACTACCGTCCTCATTCTCAAAGACGCATATGTCCTTCATGTTAGCAAACGAAGAGTACACCAAAAATTCAGCACAAGATTACTTTCTACTGAGAAAACGAGAGGCTTTCTGAAAGATGTTGCTTAATAAAAGCTGAGTAAACAACAATCAATGAGGTCTACTGTAAAATGTCTTGGAACTCACTCATTCTGCGTCCTTTTCGTGTGCACCGCTCTTTCTTGGAACCCACTGGCGAAAGTCGTGAAGTCGTGAAGTGCGCGAAGTTCTAGTCCGTTTATATTGGTGCCATCTTCGGATGCATGGAGGGGGCTCAGCTTCGCACACGGCGGGGGGTGGAGTAGTGCGAAGCAGTACTTTCTCAGAACTTATGCTCGTCTGACACGATGCCGCCGCCAACACCCGGGTCGTTTCAACACACACCCTCAAACTGGTAGGTATGTCATTAGAGGTCCTAACTGT
>NW_008763465.1:0-546 GCF_000715545.1 Opisthorchis viverrini
GGTTTCAACTGGGAACAAGAGACACTCATTTGATCACGAATTAGATTCTCCGTTTTGCGCTGGACAGGAAACTTGCAATCAGAGATAGTTGAAGAGTTGTAGATTTGGACGACTTGTGGTTACGAATGCCTTGTTGAATCTAAATTGATGTCATCGTAATTCCCCCATTCGTTTGCTTACCCCGGCTATGTACTTTAGACTCTCCACTTGGTTTGCTCACCGGTAACCGCCACTCACTCTGCCGCAAAGGCCATCCCGTCCGATTTGTGAATTGGCATGCGTGGCTGTGTGTGGCCGGCTAGTCAGACTAACATTTACGCTGCAAGAGGACTCGTTTCCAGTGACTAACCATCTGTCAACAAATGGTATTGCAATGCAGGCTGTTGACAGATGATCAGAGATACGATGCTAACGAATCACGTGTTGCTGTCACGTGCACGCCCGATTGTAGCAACCCCTATCCATACACCGGTATGGCGTGAATCATCACCGTCTGGTACAACGAAATGGTTATAAAAGGAAGTACAGTTCAATGCGATAAAATAA
>NW_008763466.1:0-546 GCF_000715545.1 Opisthorchis viverrini
ATACCTTGTCGGAACACAGTCCCATTGTCAGTAGATTTCGTCTTGGATACAAAATGACCTGGAAAGATGTGGACGTGGATATTCTAACGTCGCTCGCGTTCCTGTGCAACTTTAATTGGACATTTACTTACGGGTTTGTGAGGTGCGCATTTTTGATGAATGCCAAATAGGATGAATATGAATCAGAGTGCTTCCCGATCTTTTAGCTCAGATTGGCTTCACTGGCAGGTCAGATGAAGGATAACTTCATTGAATTTGGTATGTTCCTTTGGGATGGTCACCCAAAATGCCAATAAATACATGACCTCGTTATGTGGATTTCCGCAGTTGAAGTATGCGCGCCGAATGGTCCTGCCCTAGTTGATTCTAATCACACAGCTCTCCAGGCACCCGAGCGAATTGACCAATGCCAAGTGAAAAATGGCAATATAAATAGGATGATGATAACCGGCCTCGTTGCAATTTCAGATGTTAATCTGATAATATTGGAATGATCTAGGGAAAACTAGGTGACGTACAAGACTGAATATTCAAATTAATCCCCGT
>NW_008763467.1:0-546 GCF_000715545.1 Opisthorchis viverrini
GGAGAACGAGATTCTCATAAATAGATCTACCTGCTGGGATGTCACTTCAGAGAAACAGAGTTCGTCACATAAAAGTCATCTGTCATGTAGCTAAAATTTCTTGGACAAAAGAGAGGACACTGATGCTCCAAAAGCTGCCTTGCCATGTGGAAACTGATGTCTAAAGGGGACGCAGCTCTGACAGGAGGCCGTAACCTTCTCACGTTTATTTATGATTGTCTTTCCACCCATAGGTGTTCACCCACATGATATTTTTTGGACAAACCAATGGTGACAAAACGCAAATTAAAATCGGTACCAACAAGCGTCCTAGCTCCATTACTTTGTCGTTACACATTATTGTTTCCTTGGGATAAATCATCCCGGTCAACATGATTAGTACTCAAATTCAGAGAGGCTGTCACCTACTCTCCTTTATCGGCTTAACTGTGCGCATATATCACAAGACCCGGCAATCCTAATTCCTCGCTCACACACTTTACGTAGACCATGAGAAAAGCATCATAACGGTGGGAAACTAAATCAGAGTTTGTTGAGCAGTGTGTC
>NW_008763468.1:0-546 GCF_000715545.1 Opisthorchis viverrini
AAAAAAAACTGATTCCCGAAAGGCAACTCCAAAGTTGACATATTTAATACAAATGTGAAGTTTCCAACTTGTTAGTACTTAAGCAAAAAGATATTGGAACAGTTAACAGACTAGCTGGTCGGTTCATTTGCAGAAAACCAAGATTTTTACGAAACTGCTGAATTTGTCTTAAACAAATTTAACCAGCAGCGGTTAATAAAATGCCGGAAACTCAGAAAACGTTTAAAATCAGTGAAATACGACAAAGATGAAACTTGGGTCTGTGCGAAAACCATCTTGTGAATAGCAAAGATACAGACGGGACTCGA
The DNA here is from genome assembly GCF_000715545.1 of Opisthorchis viverrini. Lineage (NCBI taxonomy): Eukaryota > Metazoa > Platyhelminthes > Trematoda > Opisthorchiida > Opisthorchiidae > Opisthorchis > Opisthorchis viverrini. The sequence goes on from NW_008763468.1 coordinate 309, forward strand.
ATAATACGATCACAAGGGGTCTTTGATTGGTTATAAGCTGTTAGCCTCAGAAGACGTTATCCGACGTTATCCGATATGTTTGGTAAGATATGCACTGTTTGGACAGCTGCTGACTTACTCAAAATCACATTACAACCACTAAGTAGTCCAATTATTTTTAAGTTAATTTTCAGTTATTTTCTAAATACAGGCCTAACATTTTCCAAACCATGGGCCTGAAATTTAATCTGGACCTCTC
>NW_008763469.1:0-546 GCF_000715545.1 Opisthorchis viverrini
GTTGTTCTTCACTCGTCCTTGACAAATGATTTGTATTCTTAGAATCACTTTTTCGGGCGCTCGTACACGACAGTGATTAATATATCAGCCGGTTGCACGTTCATTCACTTTTTCTGGTATGGCCGAGCACAACAGCCGATCAAGCGGCTATCGAGACCAAGGTTCACGGCAATAAGAAGGCATTAAGTGTTTACCCTGCATTTTAGCTAGCCAGTTTGTGATGCGCTGCTGCTTCTCGGCTTTTTAACCGAGGGCTTCTGTCAAAGATTGAGAGGCCCCGTCCCACTACTCATTCTTGCCGCTATGTTCTCGAAACCATCTGTAAAACTGTTTCATGCGGCTTGGCATACGTTGGCGCTTTCAAACATGGAGATGAACCACTGTAGACCAGTTAGGTGGCACGGGTAATAAGTATAGATCACGGTATGACAAACGGGTATGTCCACAGAGACTGAACGGACAGAACAAATTGAATAGACAAATGGACAAAAATCCCATCCCCGTCGCCAAATTATTGTGGATTAGCGTCTTCTTAGTGGCGTTTTA
>NW_008763470.1:0-546 GCF_000715545.1 Opisthorchis viverrini
TGAGTGGCAAGTGAAAGGTTTGCAGGCCGTCATGGGAGTGCCTTATGTGGACCAAGAACAATCATTGCCAACGTGTCGATGTGTTGGTAGCTCGGGCGTGAGTACTGGCGGAACACAACGCAGCGCAGATCATGATCGGGCCAGTTATATCATTAGAGAGGCATAAACCAATTAGCCAATTACATGGTAGGATATACGATAATCTTCATGAACGATCTGAACGCAGTTAGGCACAATGGAAGCACCCAAGCAACTACCTACTCACGACGCCTCGTCGAGTGGGGACGAAACGTTTGCAAGCTAGTTCCCGAGCTCGGAGTACAGATCAAACATCATCTGATCAAACAACAAGAACAATCATACGTCCTGAACGCCCGATCTCATTTGAGATTCACAACATTCATAACTATCTTGGATAAGTTAATAATACTACTCAATATGCCTTTGTACACGTCGAGTGGTGTGCAAGCTGTTTGCGTGTGTTTGGGTTCGGACAAAGTCATCCACTCGCATATCAATTCGGGTTCCACGGAAGACTCGACTGAT
>NW_008763471.1:0-546 GCF_000715545.1 Opisthorchis viverrini
AAAAGTAGAGTTCTCGGAAGGCGAGACATGGCTAAAATACAGTTATTGAACATGATTTATAGGATGAATAATAAGCCTTTTTAAACATTGTGAGTTATGAACTTTACTTCAGTAAGATTCCGGAGCATACTTACGTAAATTCAGTACCCAAATTACTTGGAGATGTTTGTTTCTGTTTTATTTTACGTACCCTCATTCGTGAAAGATCGCTTAGTTTTAATTCAGCTGTCGACAGAAAATAACAAAGCTTCGTCCATTATTAAGAAACCCACCCGAATCTGATACAATAAGGTTTATGGGCCGCTGACCGTGTAAACTTCCGCTGTTCTCAAGTTCTGTACGCTCGTTAGTTTCTAGTCAGTTTTAAATATCTGCATCGGTGCAATTTGGAGTAGAATCAGCACAGTCGGAGAACCGATAACACAGGACAGGGCCCTTAAACGCCAGCGCTCTTCACAGTCTTCGATGGCTTTCCGTCAAATACTGAGAGTCGCACAAATGTCACATTTCTCACCGAAATACGAAGCACCGGCTTGCTATTGTACA
>NW_008763472.1:0-546 GCF_000715545.1 Opisthorchis viverrini
TTCAGCAACCTTGTGAGTAGTTTTCCTCACGAAAATGACCAGTTTAGTTTTTATATGAGATGAACGAATCGCCTGATCCCCCGGGATAGGAACGTTCCCATCCTGAAGAGACCGCTTCGGGGGGATCACGGTAAGGTTCATATGGACGGATGAATCAGTTAATGAATTAGGGGGGCCACGTAAGATGAGAGGCAGAACTGTGTACATTGTTCCCTTGATTTGATTGGACATGTGAGTCCCTCAGTTGTCGGCTATAACTGCAGGAATATAACAGGCGTCAGAATGCTGCAGAGTGGCCAACAGTTGGCAGACTTCCACAGGCAATAATAATGAGGAAGGAATTTACTGTCCTCACCGTTGTCTTTTGCCCCAGATCAGTCGTAAATTGGGTCATCGACCTGATATTGTTTGGTTTCGTTTACTGTTGCCAAGCTTTGTTTCCTGCAATGGAACAATGACTATCTGGGCTTTAGAAACAATCGGGTGAGTTTACAGTATTTCATTGTCATCTGACAGCACGCTACCGTTAAGTACCATAAAACTCCC
>NW_008763473.1:0-546 GCF_000715545.1 Opisthorchis viverrini
TCATAAACGAGAGATTCGGCTGCGATTCATTTAAGTTCCCCATTGAGACCAAAGTGTTGTGCCATTGGGTGCATTTCGTGAGGTGCGTTAATCACTCACTCTAAAGGGAAATGGATTTCTGTGGCCGATTGAAATCCGTACTTGGCATGGATCTGAAGAGACTAGTTGGTGGAACACAAACGAATAGGGCTTCTCCGGCTACCGTCATATCCGACGGAGAATGAAAATGGAATAAGTTTTGGACACCGGCTCTCTGACTAGGAGCTACCTCATATCTCAGGCCATTTTCTGCAATCCCTGTCGGCTTCTAAATAAAATGTTTAGGAAGAATGAGCGATACAGTGCTGACCGGAACAAGGAATATTGAGCATGGTCTCAGAGGTTAAAAGTCCTCTATGAAGAAAGGACACCATACCTCAAGTCGGTTTGGCTTAATTCCGCCAGTCATTTGCTCCATCTTTCAAGCTTACAGGTAGATGTGTTGGGATTGTTAATAAGCCGGTTATATATTGTGATATTATTAACACTCTAAGAAGGGCGAAACCG
>NW_008763474.1:0-546 GCF_000715545.1 Opisthorchis viverrini
TTTTTGGCAGTGAAACACAACACATCAATGTTACATTCCAAGTAAATTTCAGCCCAAGCCTCATACAAGTAGGCAATGGAAGCAACTTGCGTTCTTGTTGCTGCCTGAAATTCAGCCAGTTTTAAATAGCAGAAAGGTAGGAAATAACGTCGGCCTATAGCATTGACATAGACTTGTGTGCGCGAATACCGGATGTCCTGGATAAACACGCCTTCTGATAGAAATATCTAAAGTTTTGTCGCTGTGTATTTTTGTTGAGAACCACGAGGCCCCTTAGGTGCTGCGGGATGGTTATGAATTAGAGCTTGTTTAAGATGAGAGCAATCTGCGTGAAAAAAGTTTGGCTTAAGGTGAAACAACGCCTGACAGACGTCGTATCTGAGGTCTTTACTTGCAACATACGTGCGAATATAAGTCTCTTGTTAAAGAAGATTTAAAAAGGATTCTTCCGTTTCAAGCATTTGTTCGTGCTTGCGATGACCACGAATATGGACAGTGCCTGAAGCTGAATTGCGATTCATTCCGGACGAGACTGGTAGCTTTACG
>NW_008763475.1:0-546 GCF_000715545.1 Opisthorchis viverrini
GGATGCCACAAGTTTGCGACATCTCGGCTAACTAAACTGGCAAAAGTAAACAGTGGTCATCAGTTTGCTAATAACTCCTCATAAGAGAATAAAGACTTGCCCAGAAAGACGACCGATCCTTACATTAATCGAGGTACTTGATTGTGAAAATGTTCGGAAAGGGATGTTTTTTCCAATCTACTGGAAGCTAATTTGTCTCCCTCCTTACAGTTGAGCCTGAAACTGCACAGTTTCCCAACTCTGAACCGGCCGACCTGATTTGGCCAAAACAGCCGGAAGTTGACGTCGGTTCGAGCGATGCGAAGGAAGAAGGCACTCCGGGGAAAGACACAGAAAACAAACAGTTTGGCGCGGAAGACTTTGCCTCCATCATAGTGGAAGCTGTGGTGAATAACACGGCTTTACTACCATGCCGTCCAATCAAGAAATCGGCGGAAGGAGTGGGCTGGGATGCTACAAACAAAGGAACGGTAAGTGTAGATTCATTCCACCTTTAGGTGAATGTCTGCATCCAACTCCGAGTTCATCTAATTTAAAATATCAAGC
>NW_008763476.1:0-546 GCF_000715545.1 Opisthorchis viverrini
ATGAATCAGTTATTGGTTAGAATGAAATTGGGTTAGTCTAAGTCAAAAATCGAATGAAATAACAATAAATTTATTCGTACAAATTCCAGAACAGAATCGTTACCAGCAAACTATAAAGCACTCATGTACACAGGAAGTAGCTGCAACAATATGTACTTTTATATCTTCCCATTCATACGGGTGGGAAAATTAATGATGTTTCTATCAAGCATCGGTCTCTACAAAGACGCACTTTATGTGTTTCTGGTTAGTTCTACGCAAGCGTCGGTATCAGTTTCACGTGACTTCTTATTCATCTATTTGACGTCATGAAAAAAAGAATAACCTTCTCATGTGTTAGTAGCTGGTGACGCAAGAGGCTGAGTTTAGATATCCGGTCAGTACTGCTCTGCTCACAAAAATACAGGTCAGCCGTGCAAGCCTGCTATTTGTGTACAGAGTGTGGTTGCTTGAAACACTTATGCATATGATAAAGATAACACAGGTTCATCGTAAATTCCAGTGTATCGCACGTCATTGAGTTCCAGTGCGGTACACATCGCTTGG
>NW_008763477.1:0-546 GCF_000715545.1 Opisthorchis viverrini
GGAGACTACCTTGCTCTGTGCCCTTTATCGTTGAAGCAGTGGGAAATGATCGCGTCTTGTTGACTCGTAAGGGCGCAGTGTTGAACGGGAGCACTAATGATCTAAAATCGCTAGTCAGGTAGATAAACTCATCCGTACACATCGCTACCGTGCTCGTAAATGAAATCCATGCTAGCTCCACAATTCTCCATTTTCTGGATTATTCTCAAATGCATCGAAGGTGAATACAAAGCAGCGTTTGTTGCAAAGCCCCGCTGGGTTCAACCTCGTACAAACACGCATTGGTGGAAAACTGTCAACCGGTTTGGAGATACCCGTCAACACCTGTGCACGGAAGCTTGTGCATGGATGTGATAACTCAAATGAATTTTTTTTCTGTGCCTGAGCCTTAAAGTCCAATCTATACCCGAACGAACAAGGTCGAGGAAAAGACTAAACCCAATGATATAGTGGTATCATCCGTCATCTCCATTGTGTTCCGGCAAAATACCACACTTTCCTTGCACAGCATAATACGGTCGTACACATCCGTGGCTGTCCAGTGAG
>NW_008763478.1:0-545 GCF_000715545.1 Opisthorchis viverrini
TTCACGATCAACGCTACTGGACACTATTACTTCCCGGAAGGCCAGGTCAGGCAGGATATCACATGTGCTTGCTGTATAAAAAGAAATGTCTGGGATTGACAAAGCAATGTTTTGGGTATGATAATTCCATCCAGTCTATCGCAACCTGGCCTGTGGTGAAATCAGACGATACTGGTTTATATTAGGTTGTGTGTAAATGTGAGCAATTCACCTCAAGATTACTCATTCGTCCTTTTCACTCCTACCTCGCGTCGTTTGTTTGTATTAGAACTTGTGGGGTCGCGGCAATTATCTGACGATACCGACACTAACTTCGTTGAAGCACATGAGAATGCTTGGGTGAGCGCTCACGGATTGCTTTAAATACTGTTAAATAGACCACCATGGTGTGATGGAGAAATTTCCTTCAGCGCTCCACCGGAATGTCACGTTAATTATGTCTTCAGACCGATGTTACACCATCCCCACCTGAAACCCACCACAATAAGCAGACGACGAGGTACTAATGATGTAGCATTGGTCGCATGATAGAAGTTTAGAGATTC
>NW_008763479.1:0-545 GCF_000715545.1 Opisthorchis viverrini
GGTTCGAATGCCTTTTGGAACAGGATTCTTTCGCAAATTTCACAGGAAGTTAGTCATATCATAATTCGAGTGGCAACTGTTCGCTAAAGGTGTCAAAATATTCCGACATCCAAGTTTGTAGACGGCCAATGCAGTTTACGGGTAGGCCATACTAACAAGGTCTTGTCATTCATTCCACTAAGAGGAAACTGCAGAACGACAACTCTTCCCTTTTACCCCAATTTATCAGTTAACTGGCGTGACAATGGAGCTACGGCATCGTATTCAATACAATGTATTTCTGGACAATCGCATTGAGTGAGTGAATAGATACTTTTTACGTACTAAGAAAAAACATCTGGTTAGTCGTATAAGATTGCAGAATTTTATTTGAGATCTTGTCAAAACAACCACATTAACGTTCGAAACCCGATCGAAAACACTTGTACAACGTGTCGTATATAACGTTTATGCAAAAATTCCGATACTTTCTGTATGCGGCGTTCGCATGCGGTATTCGGCGGATACTGGATCATAATTGGTTGTTGGGTCCAGACGTTTGACCA
>NW_008763480.1:0-545 GCF_000715545.1 Opisthorchis viverrini
CTTCCGGTCACTAAGTTCGCGCCTCAACCACTGAGTCATTTCGAGCTGTGCAGACGTTAACAGAGGTTTGAGCTGCGGCTCTTGGTGTGAGTGGGGATTTTTCGTAAGGACCAGATGTGCTGAAAATGCAGTTTTTGGCTAACCTGTCTGCGGATTAGCAGCTGTGCCACGTACCAGTCAGCATATATTCCGAATACCATCACTTCCCATGGTTATTCGCTTTGCGTGGCCAGTCGCGCTAATTTTCACTCTTTGGATATACATTCCTCACTGTGGAGTTCAAGATAGCTTCGACATCTCGATTGCTACTGTCTAGGCTTGAGGAACCTGGCATTATCCCAGCCTCCGTACCTCCTACCGTTGGCATGACAGCTAGGCACCAGAAGGTTACTACGGCTGAGCGAGTCTTTCCCGACCGTACAGAACTCGCACTCTGATTTTTCTAACAGAACAAAAATCACGCAAAGTGATTCGTTTCTGATTTGCGATACTTTGTTGCTAGCGCATCGACCACCGCATCCTTAACATCAGACCAAATATGGATC
>NW_008763481.1:0-545 GCF_000715545.1 Opisthorchis viverrini
CTTTCTGATTCTTATTCTAATACGAAAAGTAACCAATAAAAGCGTACGATTAAGGTTCATATGTACATATGGTTAGTCTATTTGATAAAACGAAGAAAATGTGACTGGGACTAACGATAAAATTATGAGGTCTTGGGGTAGCACTGAGGGTTTGTGATTCACAAAATCATCCGCTATTCGAGAAATACACTCATTTGCATATCAATTTGGTTTTCACGGGAGACTCAAATGTATCTCTGGTTTATGATGTTCTACAAATGAATGTGCTGCAAACAGGCTGCCTCAAATTTCAATTGGTACGATTTTCGAGATATCGCATTATATTTTCGTAAAGATCACTCACTAGGTTGCTGCAAACTCTTCGACAGTGCACGATCGGTTTTGCCCTTCTTAGGGCTCATCAGGTAGGCGCAGTCCCAGAGTTCCGTCATACTTATTTTCTTCTTGAACCAAAATGGGACTGTTTTCGAGTTATTTTTCTACGGCATATTGGCTGCATGGTTCTATCGGAGAACGAAATAGTTGTCACATGGATGCTTTTCTAA
>NW_008763482.1:0-545 GCF_000715545.1 Opisthorchis viverrini
TGGACTATTAACCGGACTCCCACGTTGTTCTGCTCACGCCAATTAGGGTGCACATACGTTCCGCTGGTTACTTGGTCTCAATCGACCGTTCGAACCCAGCCGATTGGTGCAAAAACAGACCCAGCAGAATTACTTGGCGAATGGGATTATGATCATAGGTCACACCAAACTGACGCGAACTCATTGTTTACTAATTCGCTCAGCCGTATCACGTTTATAAATTCGATCAAGCCACAGTGGCAAATTGATCCAGGCCTTTGTTTTGCACAAAAGAACCTCGATGTAACACCCGGGATAGTTCAGTTGTGAGGCGCAATGCTACTGTGCGGGAGAACCATGGTTCATGGTTTTCGATCACCCTCGTTTATGCAACCTGGAAATATCTGTCCCTCTGTGCATCCCTCGAGCTGCACTGTAACTAAGCAAGGAAATAGTGTACAAGATGAACGAGGGAGCATTGTGTAACCACGTGATTAAACCCCGTTCTGCAGAGACTATAAACAATTTGTTTCCTTGGCGAAAGACACTCATTTGCGAACTAATTT
>NW_008763483.1:0-545 GCF_000715545.1 Opisthorchis viverrini
TTCATTTGGAAGCTGAAGCAAACGTAATTGGCTGAAATTCAACGGTCCTTGTGACTCGAAAGGAATTCAGACAATATCAGTTTGGGTGGATACGAATGGAATGTTCGCTACCAGACGAAATGGTGTGATCATTCCACCCTTCGGCTCAGTGCAATCAAGTGTCCAGAACTCGGTGGCTCTCTCTGCTAGCGAAAGGAATTTACACCCTGGATAACAAGAACAGTCTAGGTTTTAGGTTGTCCGTCGTGAGAGTTAATGTGATTTGCACCAGGTGGAATGCTACAAATGGAAAAATAGTCACCTCCCACCGAATCCCTCGCTCCTCGACGGACCTAGGCCCAAACAGTGGGTGTACTTCAACTTACTAATTTTTCTATGGTGAGATTATGCTCAACTTGGAGCAAGCATCAAAAGTGAAGTTTGTCGGACTTATCCAGTTGTTTATGTTTTCGAAATCCACTGAACATGTTGTTCGACTTAAAGCGGCAATACTCTTAGCTCTCTAGCGGACTGATAGCTGCAGAAACCAAACGCTTACCGAATAG
>NW_008763484.1:0-545 GCF_000715545.1 Opisthorchis viverrini
GACAACGATTCCTGTTTGTTGGTGTCTACCGCCAATGCTTTTTCGAATGATGGCGGCTTGTGGTGGTCAAAAGTTGAAAAACTGGGGCGCTCCAAAAAGTTAAGTGATTTACCCACCACAGGTGGCGGAATCAATAGGCGAAAACTGGGGTGTGATCGTTCGTGGAAGACCCCAGGCGGGTTGGAAATACACCGATTACCAAGTGGAAATCCGTTCACGTCGGGTCCAGTATTCTTACCACACAGTATCTCGCCTTTTTGGTGATGTTACGTTCCTCAGATAGGATAGTTCGAGAAAGGTTGAAAGTTCGTTTGAAAAGTTAGACAGACTGAGCTTTAGATACAGTACGCATTCAACAATGCATGCCGTAAACACAATTGGCCCCGGCTGTCCGCATCTCAGTTCTCTTGTTTTTTAAGGACCACGTAACAGCTTGCAGCAACACAAATCCCGTCTGAGTCTTATCGATTTGTGGAATACGGTAGTAGAGTAGAGTCTTGGTAGACAGGGTTGCTGCTCTGCTCGGACGAAATCTCCCATTTTTT
>NW_008763485.1:0-545 GCF_000715545.1 Opisthorchis viverrini
ACCCAGCTGGGTCTTCACTGACCTGTCTCTCTTTCTGCGTTCAGTCAACCTTCGAATAATGAGACCAGAGGGCAACTTCGATGCCACAGTCATCAGACTGATGCCACGATGGTTTTCACGCAGTATTCGTGTACCCATTCCGAAGATAAGGATGACTATCAGTGTGTTCCATTCTGCAGGAACTCAGTCTTCACACCATGTCGCATCGGTTAGTTCTATCAGATAGGTCATCATGGCTTCTCCGCCATCTTTGAAGTGGGCTGGATGCAGACCTTCCTATCCTGGCACCTGCCCATGTTTCAGTACGGATACTTCGTGTTTTGTTTCTTGTGCTGACGGGCAGTTAAGTTTCACATCCTAATCGCCCGCATCGACCGCACTGACTGTCTTGTGTAACAAGACCCCAACTAAACTGCTTTTCAAAGTGTTCCACGGCGTTTTTGAGAGTGAATTAATGAGCAGCATTTTTTACTCAATGTTTCATTCACCGTTGTTTTCTTCTGTCCAGTCAATCCTACTGATTGGGATATGGCGCAGCCGTTCCC
>NW_008763486.1:0-545 GCF_000715545.1 Opisthorchis viverrini
CTGTATATTCAGGCAAGGCCATTACAAACGGCACAAAGCACTATTGACAGTGCTGTTTCCACCCACCCACTCGAGAACTCTAATTTTTCTGTCTATGCGTCGACAACATTTCCACAAGTTCCACAAAATTGTGCGCTCAAACATACGCTCCTCTGTCAAGATGATATCGCAACGTTTCGTAAGACCTTATATGAACAAAGACGTCATTATTGCCCACCCGATTCTAGGTATGGCCCCATTAACCCTTACAAAAGCTACCACTATATACTTGAATCGACCGATTTGCCCGCTTGTAAGTGGTCACGCCTAATCAGGATATTTTAACGAAAACATTCTCCGTACTTTCGTCAACCAATCGATTTTACGTTTGGTGTTTCGTCATAAATTACAACTGATTAGGGGTCTGAGTTTATCTCAGCTTCTAGAAGACCGACGCATTCGCGCAGTACCATATCACTTCTAAGCAAACGGTGTTGTCGAGAGTTTACATAGACAATTAGGGACTACCCTTCGAGTAAATCGTATCGTGTTATCATAAATGAATG
>NW_008763487.1:0-545 GCF_000715545.1 Opisthorchis viverrini
CCGGTTGCCGTAGCTAACATGAGTTTGTCACTTCGTAGTTCGGGAACAACACTTTCATAAAGTTCACAGCGCTCTGTGATAACATGATCCTGGGGGTCGGGTTCATTCTATTGTTTTCACGGATTTACGGTACTCCGTGTACTCTGTCGAAATATGTAGTCGTTTGGGGGCTCATCTTGAAGTTAGACGGTAGGTTCAAGTAAACGTTTTTATGTGCAATCCCACTCTGCGGGCACGAATCATGCTGCTGGCGCAGATAGGTTGGCGTTTCGGACTCTGGTTATGGTCCGTGTGACACTGTTCGTGGTCCGAGGGTGCCGTTCATATCATGTGTCGGTATCGATTTTGTTCTACTGTATTGACACTCCTCATCTCTGTGGCTGGTACCGGTATCGTTTCCTGGTATTCGCCCTTGCTGGATATTCTTGTTCGTCATCGCAGCTTTTTTTTTCTCCAGCAGACGAAGAAGCTTACACGTCATTTGCTGGACCAGATAGTGCGTTCGTGGCAGATGCGCAAGCTGCCGATTCAACCAATATGCTGTT
>NW_008763488.1:0-545 GCF_000715545.1 Opisthorchis viverrini
TCTAGTCCCACCGCTTCAGCAGTCAGCAAACAGTCCAGCGGGGCGTAAATTTACTCATTCAGCAAGAAATCAGCAAATCGCGCCAAAAATTAGTGTATTGTTAATAGTCAAACAAACGTCATGATAAAATATGTGCGACATTTACAAAGTGTAGTTTAAGTTCAGGAAAAATGGTGAATATGTGACAACGAATTACAGACCCTTTTCCGTGATAATTGAGGGACGTTTTATCACCGGATGGATCTGCATTCGAGTTTTGCCCGTTGTAGTGCGGTCCGGAAATTCGCTCGAACTGCAGGATATAGTGCAGGAGTTCGTGTGTGGCTGCCCACGAATTCCGCGAACAGGGTGGCAAAGTTCACTGCGTATCCTTCAGCAGAGACAGGAGCGAATACGACAACCGATTGTGCAGATGAAAATGACAAAACGAATGTGCCTCACAGGGGTCCGCGGACATTTGTGTTTATCAGGTCAACCAGTGGAATTGGGTAATCAACACAAATCTTTAATGGGAGGACTGTAGTGGACAAGGACCTATGTATGCG
>NW_008763489.1:0-545 GCF_000715545.1 Opisthorchis viverrini
AGAAAGGATGGAAAAACACAACCAAGTAGATGAACCCCAGGAAAAAAGGTAATCAGAAATGGGCTGTTGAGCCGCTGAATTGTCGTCGATCTTTTTCACCAGTTGCCAGGGAAAAAGTTTAATTTTACGTTTAACAGTTTCACCGTTCTTTTGTGTGATATCACCAACTCCATGATTAACGTGGCTCACATTGATGACTAGTTGACTAGACACCTGATGATGACAGTGATTCTATTATACCCATCTTCATTTGGAAACCGATCAAATTCGACATTTTACCGTATGCTTTGAACAATACTCAACTCAAGGGGGTCGAAGTATGTTTATTTCTTACAGAGCCCCAGGTTGGGATTGCTCTTAGATAGTGTAATGTTGAATACAATCCGTTGAAACATTTCATGTAAACCAGTGTGTAGATGTTCCACTCCGTAAGCGAACATTGTTGTCCTGCTGTCTTATCTTCCCCGGGTACAAGTTTCTCGTGCCATTGGTCCCTTCCAATAAATATACCCACCGTAAGCTACGAGGTCTCATCGGTCTCGCTC
>NW_008763490.1:0-545 GCF_000715545.1 Opisthorchis viverrini
CCTGGGACAATGTTCAGTACTGGATACGTAACTCTAGCTTAAGTAGGTTAGTCGATTACCGCGAAAACGATCAACAACGGGTATGTTTTCCCGAAGTTTAATCGTTTAGGATCGACGACACAACACCTCACACGGACTATAGATACAATGATACTTGAACAACCATCCAAACAGGTGTGCATTCGACTGACACTATGATCCGGCACGTTGTCTTTCTGTGGAAGTGAATCATTGGCGTCCGTCATCACAAAACATCTACGGTAAGATAGGAGCGGCGACAACGTAACGAGATATCTGACACTTATATTGTTTAGAATGAACATACTACTCATAAGGTAGATGGGAACTCTTCGTCAACCATGGCCAGCTTCGCCCTTCTTGGGGCTAACCAAGTGAGCATAGCCCCCGAGTTTCTGTTAACCCTGTGGTATAAGTGAACCCAAACTGGACGCGATTCGCGAATGACACTCATTTGGTTCCAACGGGAGACTCATCTGAATCTCTCAGTCTCCTGTTAAAACTCAATTAGTTCGCAAATGAAGGCA
>NW_008763491.1:0-545 GCF_000715545.1 Opisthorchis viverrini
AATCACCGAATCACTAATATGTTTCTCTAAGATTCCCTGAGAAGCAGAGAACGCTCTTGATTTTGTTGTCTGCCAGCTACTAAAAATCACACAAATTAATTAAATGTTCAAAACAAGCTTTCCAACATCTTGGGACTACAAAATGAACGAAAATATAGAATCACAGAGCAAGTATTTCAACCGCACATACTAGGCAGCAAAAAGTACTAATACGTCGTTTACCAATGATGTGTATATAAAAATTGTTCTAAGGTTGCCATGGAGCATGAATATCTGAGTATCTGTTAGATGGTTTGCCAAACCCGTCGCCAATTTTTATAGTTAAAACTTGCTCGATCCCACCACAAGTGTCTGTAACGTGCTTATATCAATCGTTTGTACCCGTGTTATTGTGCACTTTCGCTTTATGCCGCAAAGCGGAGCTTCATCAGTCGATTATATATTCTACCCCTTCAGTGAAACCAATCAATGCCTTGAAACTGAGAAGCATTGTATAGATATCTCCTCTGTTATTGCGAGTCAGCAGCAGTGCGCATCTCACTCCA
>NW_008763492.1:0-545 GCF_000715545.1 Opisthorchis viverrini
ACAGGAAGGAAGTTCTCTACCAGGATACACGAACACAAAATATCAATCAAAAGGCACGACCAATTTTTTACTCGTCTCCGTGCAAGAAGACCAAGATTGACACAAATTCAAGTTGAACACCGTTCACATATTAGCTCAAGCGATAACAAAGAAAGAACGTGAATTCGTGGAGGCATGGCACTCCACTGAAAAATCCAACAAGAAACACATCGAAATCGGCCCAGTCTGTCGACCAATACAAGCAACAGGACTACGGAACTACAAAACGCAGGGGCAGATAAACTAAAACAAAAAACAATCAGCTTGAATCAGGCTGAAGTAAGGAAACCAATATAACTAGAAGCCGCCATCACAACCAACCAAATTCAAGGCAGAGAGACCACAGCGCAACACAAACTGGGAACTGATCAATCGAAGCCGGACCTGAAACACCGGAAAACAACCATCCAACCAACCAGTAGAATACGAGTCATGAAGACCACAGCGTATTAGAAATCACAATCGGAGCTGAGCACGGAGAAAGCACTGAAGACGTCTCCTCGACT
>NW_008763493.1:0-545 GCF_000715545.1 Opisthorchis viverrini
TATGTTCATACATGGTCCATCTTTCTAACTTTTCAATCAAGCAACCACCACAGGCAAAAATGTTTTATTCAGCGGCAAAAATAGGCAACAGGAGACGCAACAGCCGCGTCTTGCCAAACGTTAAACGGATAATCCTAGTTGTCAATTACAATTTTTAGTCTGATGTTCCATTAGTCGTTTTTGTCATTGCAGGATGAACTTAGGGACATCTTCAACCAACCATGAGACGTTTAGCTCACCAAACTGCAGAACTCTCTTGCAAGGAGATCATTAGCCCGCTGGAAGTAAAGACAAAACGCGCAGCTTCAGTGGGAATTCCCGTACATTAATTGAAGACTGCTACTGCACAGGTTGCCGAAGTACCTGCAAAGCACTTTTCCGTTGAGCTTCAACGCCGCTCCATCTGTGTGCAGCAGCAATGACATGGTGGCTTACACGAAGTTTGTTGCTTTTCTGTATGGCATTTGGAATCGGACGGGATTAGTTGTATGAAAACGTTTCGTCTAGCTCGGATGGTATGTTGTTCTCAAGGTAACCAAACAACA
>NW_008763494.1:0-545 GCF_000715545.1 Opisthorchis viverrini
AAAGGTATTTTATTACCCATGAAAATGTGGGCCAGTAATTTTACCTGATATCAATAATCAGCAGCCCCGCGACTGTGATGGCACACAAAATGGATTGGCGGACTGACACTCCTAGGGTGCAAGGAAAAGATCATATTGCTTTATCGTGCGTGGACATATATATTCACAATTGTTCGGGTTCGGGAAAGAGATAACTGAATATCCGCAGTTATGAAGCGGAAACAACACCGAAAATTCTATCTTTGGAGTTGGCCTTGGTATACTCAGTTTTCACTCCCAGATGCACGCTCGCATTAAATATGAATGCAGTTTTTACTTAGAATATGAATAGTACAGGCGTTCTTGGAGAAAGGTGAAAGTTCATTACTGATTATATTGCCCGGGCCCATCAGTAAGTAGTCAAAGCACTGCTAGGAATGAAGACGACGAGGCAAAAATTGAAACCCAGACCACATGTCAACACGACCAGTGTCAAGGCCTGTTGAATCATGAGGGAATGGAACCGAAAACAGTCAATCACTGGTCATCTAGACAGCATATTTCCG
>NW_008763495.1:0-545 GCF_000715545.1 Opisthorchis viverrini
CAGACTGAATATTCGTAGGATTTGATTACAAACAGTTACACACTACTGATGGCATTCAAGTAGCTAAATGTTAAATGTTTGGACGGCTTTCAAGGTTTACACCAGCATTCTCTAACGTCTTAAACTGCAGTAGTGATGCGTGGAGACGAGAGAGGCCCCCGAAAGCAATTTATAAAGATGTCATTGACTAGATGTTACGTCCACTGCCAATCTCCATCATTGCGCTACCATATTTGAAATTTGATTGTTCATCGATTAAGCAAGATTTTCACAGCGGCTGAACATAGGTCGTATTTTTCGCTGCCACCTTACTCTTGCTGATATTGGCCGTCCATCAAGGTGGCTTGGTTTGTGGGTTCGGTTGTTCTGCGCATTGACTCGTTTGCTCTAGGCTGAAATTGAATGCAACACCAATTTGATGCTGTGGTAGCATTAAAACTCAGAGACTTATTCGCAACACTCATGAGGTTTGCGGAAATTTCCCATTGAATTAGCGTATTCTGTGTATTCGTGTTCTCCACATATATGATGACCGTGAGTAGTTT
>NW_008763496.1:0-545 GCF_000715545.1 Opisthorchis viverrini
GAAACCGGTCATGGGGTGTCGGAGTTTCGTTGGTATGCGAAATTCAGCGGATATCGGATCATGATTACCAGCTGGGTTCACACTTTCGATCAATCAGGGATCGGCTAGATGCTACACTGGTAAGTGCCTCGATGTTCCGACCAATCGCGTGTGGGATAGGCTTCTTAGACGTAGCAGCGAATAACTGCGAGCAGTAAGGAGGTATCGGTGCGGAATTCCACCTACCGATTAGCAAGTGAGTGCATTCCACCAAATTCGTCGTTTTCTTTGCGCTTGTTGTTATGCGCTTAGGTCACAAATGCCACGTATTTTGCGTCCACAGCTGATAAAAGCAAGTGAAACTTTACAATCTCGTGAGCTATATATCGTCGTCCAGCCACGGTTCACTGCAGAAATCAACTGAACTGAAGCCGGCATATCTTGTCTCAGAAGTAAGGCACCCGAAGTCGGAGTGACAAAAAAAGAATGAATCAGTGGAGGAGGTTGTTTGTCCTGTACCCATCGCTCTGGAAGTTAGCTAAAATCACAACCAGATCCACCGTCGA
>NW_008763497.1:0-545 GCF_000715545.1 Opisthorchis viverrini
TCTTGGACACCAGAGAGCCGTACATGAAAATATAATTAGTGCATGTACAAGAACGTCACGCCAACAGATACGCGAATCGGAAGAAGCCGGGAACCCTTGTCCTGATTGTGGTAAACGCTTCACCAAATGGATCTATCTGTGGCGGCACCGTAGAGCTGTACATGCAAATCTGCAGCATTACGTGTGTGAGGAATGTGGAAAAGTCTACAAATCCAGTATGTCCGTACACAACCACATTAGGAAGACGCATGTCACGCTTCACCGGCACACATGTGAGCAGTGTGGGAAAACGTTCCTCAATCTCATCGGCCTACAAAAACACACTAGTATCATGCACAAATTATGAGTGGGAGTGGACATTCGAGCAATTGCAATTATGCTGAATACTCTGAGTGAAATACAACTTGGCGAGTCTCTTTGTTTTGTGATCTGAAAGGGTTTGCAGTGGTGTATTGCATCTTTGATGGCATCGTTTAGTGAGAGGACAAAGGACAATCAAATTCTGTCCGTTTGAAGCTTCAGTAGCCCAAGAAGATCTTTTGCAC
>NW_008763498.1:0-545 GCF_000715545.1 Opisthorchis viverrini
GAGGCCTCCAGACCACAACCGGTGGTATGCATTCTGCCTTTAGATCACTGATTGTGACGTTCTGTATAACCGAACCATTCATGAATCGATAGCTGAAGTGTTCCAGTGGGCCGGCTTTGACAACAGGACGATGTTGATCAATAGTTCGAAGAACCACCCCCTTTGGACTGTTGATCTCAGTAAGATTCAAACTCGGGTCAGCACGTTCACTGGGGGACAATAGGACCTCGAAATTTGGGACCGTCCGATCAGAAGGATTGGTTGTCCAGGCCACACACCGATAGTGAATGGGCTTAGCGACTGCCAGACTCTTGGCTCCATGTTTCCATATTGGGTCAACATCTCTTTGTCTGTAACCAAAACTAACCTGTTTCGCTCTCCCCAAAACAAGCTGCACATGTGGATCCGTACGAAGTCTGGTTGAGTTTACTGTCTGTGCGCCACAGTAATACTGGTCACTGTCGAACTCCTAGGAGGAGAGAAGAATATTCTAAATATGAGTGAGTGGCATTAGGTGAGAGATCGTACTGAGAGAACAATGCTAC
>NW_008763499.1:0-545 GCF_000715545.1 Opisthorchis viverrini
TTAAGAATTCTAAGACTTTCTCAGGAAACAACTACAAACATACTAACAGTCATCAACTGGTCTAACCAAGCAAACTAAATTTATGCAATGTGGACTAGCTTTATCTCTGTATCGCTTGGTGGGGCCTCTCGGTTAAAATCCTGATATATCTACCAGCTTAGTTAAGATCTATTAGCACCAGCGCAGTTCTTCAAAATGAGATGTACTGCACAAACTATGGGAGCTAGCTTAGTTTAAAATGTTAATGTCTATGAACTTGAGACAGTCAGAGATTTTGTGTTAAACAACTGAAATAGTACCTGCTGCTGATGTACCTACCTGGTTGCAATAGAAAAATGAGTTTTTAATTCCCTGTTACAGACAAACATGAGAACTATCGCCTCTGCCGGAAAAAAAATTATGCGCGTCAAAGTTTAACTGAGGTGATTTGTTTCCACAGCTTTTACTGGTACAATAGAAGCTCAATTTAAGTTCTACTGTCCATAGCAGCATACGGCGTGGGATGAAAGTAAAACACAGCTTTGAACATTTGCCAATGGTGACCT
>NW_008763500.1:0-545 GCF_000715545.1 Opisthorchis viverrini
TCTTGTGTCCTCGTCCATGTGCTGCCCTTCGTCATCCTGAAGGAGGAGAACGTGGAATGTTTGGATCGTGGAACAGACCGATTCATACTTTGTTGCTTTTAGTAAATCCAGCGACTTTGCCTCAATATCCGCCAGTGGGCATACCAGCCTTTGATTGTATATTTCTGCCGGAGTGTGCCTTTGGCAGCAGCAATTCGTGACCCTGAAAGCAAATGTTTTAGCAAGAAATAGCATGGCTCCAGTCATTGGTAGAAGCGCAGGTGTCACATGAATTAGCGACCAAAGTATCAAATCCGGGCCCAAGCACTGACACATCAGTCGGATATTTATGAGCGCTTTTATGGGCGAATCGGGAGAAAGACTCGGATGTAAAAATCCATCAGTTTGCCTCATGTTCTCTTGATTGATATCCAAGCGGAATCAAAGACTATAAAAATCTGCCGCCTTTATGCTCGGTACTCTGCGGCCACCGAAGATACGGGAAGGTTATGCCACCACTCTGAAGCACACTAAACCTTTACCCTGTGAACAGCACTCCGCGAGAG
>NW_008763501.1:0-545 GCF_000715545.1 Opisthorchis viverrini
TACTTGGGGGCCACCAAGAACAAGCCAGTCATGAACTCAGTTGCACCATATAGCTGCCAGTTACCGATGAACAACCTCAATTAGAGTTCCGTTCCTTAAAGGGTAAGCGACTAGACCCCGGTTATGCCATTCGCTCGGTCACTAGTTCGGTTCCTCACAGGATTACAAAATGTCAAAGCGGAGCAAATCTGTTCATCAACCTCTACGAGTTTCAGTACCTCAACAGTATTCAGCTGACCTGGCTGGAAAGCTACTGGAAACACGCAGACAGGATAATGACGAAGACTGAGTTGAGTTTGACCGGAATAAGCTGACCAGAGCTATGTTCTCAGTTTATAGGACTATCCATACAAGCCATTCGACAACTAAATGAATAATGGACATGAAAGGCACCAACACATCCTATGGCCAACAGGAAAGTCATGTCACCAAATAGAGACCACGATGGCGCACGAAAATCCGTCAAGCGTCAGATGACCAAGGGTCTGAAGAAGTGAAAGATCGAAGAAACGGAGAAGACTTTCACTGACGACGACAGTCGGGAC
>NW_008763502.1:0-545 GCF_000715545.1 Opisthorchis viverrini
GATTTTTTATGGATATTTGCAAGACGTTTCTATAATTTATTTGTCCTTTCACCTTAGACAAAAGTCATTAAAGACGGCTCATTGAACCACACATCTCGCTTCACTGTGAACATGGTGACCATTTGTTCCACTAAGCTGACACCAAGTACAGCATATTTCTTGCACGACTATAAACAGCAACCATTTTAGCGAGCTCATATTATGTAATAATCAAAAGGCAAGACTTACTGCTCTGCCAATCTTAGAAGGAAGCGTTGCCATAAATTAGAACACTGAGACGCCTAAATTACCCTATTACATTTGAAATATTCTGCACAGAAGTTACTAACTTAATACTCTTCGGAGACAGTAGACTGAAAAAAAGGAAAACAAATTCTAGTTGATTCCGCCATAAACAGGTTTATTTATTAGTCAAGAACAATTCTGAAAACGATGCGCGTTTTCGAATGTTTTCAAAACAACATGATAACTAAAGAAAGAATTTTATATCTCAACAATTTGGAAATTCACTGTCAAAAATTTCACAGTAGTGCACGTTTGAAGAT
>NW_008763503.1:0-545 GCF_000715545.1 Opisthorchis viverrini
ACCATTATTTTATTCCCATATGCATCACTAGCATGCAATAGTAGCATTATCAGAAGACGCTTCAACCAGATTTTCAACCCGGAGCTTGTGTCACGTGTCCGCTTTGCTCTGCAAAACAGAGGAGCTCCTGTAAATTCGGAAAGTAAGGCCGTCCTATTCATGGTTAATTCAGAAAACCAAAGCCATTGGTCGAACTGGAATCGCAATCCCCTAGATTACTATTTCTTTCACTGAGATCGAAGAGGAAACCAAACAACTGAGGCTGCGTATATCCATGCTCGATGGTGGCTGTGTTTCATCCTTTAAAAGAATAACCAAAAGTCTCGCCAGTGCTCCGAAAGACCCAAAAAGGATATTTACCAGCGACCGCTTACATCAATGGCTCTGTACCTTCTTGCACCCCACCTTGTTGTCAGCCTAGCCAACACCAAGCACGTTCCCGCGGGGTAGGTAAACGACCCTTGCCGCTGAGACAAGATCATATCGTTTAGCCATTGTTTCCCTCTTACTTTGTCTAGGCCTTCTCGCTCACTGGTTCCCATACC
>NW_008763504.1:0-544 GCF_000715545.1 Opisthorchis viverrini
AAGGCGAAACCACGAACAGCCTCTAATCGTCTTGATCTTCAAGGTGGAGGACATTCGTCAACTCTTGCACAAGATCAACCCATTGTGCGCGTTGGGGCCAAACGAGGTCCATCCAAGGATCCTGAAGGAAAAGACCTCCACACAGGCAAACCATTTTCACATGGTGTCTCGTCAGTCACTTGACGAAGGCCGCATTCCCTCTGCTTGGAAGGCAGCAATTGTCGCGCCAATCTACAAAACTGGTGACCGACTATGGCCTGGCAGCTATAGGCCTATAAGCCTCACTAGGGTGCCGTGCAAGGTGATGGGATGCATTCTGAAACGAGTAATGCTAGATCACCTCAATTCCAGCAACATGGCATCTCCAGCTTAACACGGATTTCTCCCAAACCGTTCTGGCGTGACAAACATGCTCGTGTTTATGGACAGCTTAACTCAAACCAAAAACGAAGGACTCATATCGGATGCCATATTTTTCGATTTCTTAAAAGCATTTGATAATATCCCATATGCCGCGTTGCTCCACAAACTCGAGTCTTACGGG
>NW_008763505.1:0-544 GCF_000715545.1 Opisthorchis viverrini
CCTACTGACTAGTTTCATAGTAGGCAAATGTTGGCGTTTATGAGTAACAAAAAATAGTTTAACTAGTACGTTTTTGATGACCCCGCGGGTTTTCACTACAGCACGTCTTAGATCATTGCAGCAGAGGCTAGAAATTCTGTCGCCGAACGTACACACTACTTCGAACTATTCGCACCAGTACAGTATACTCCAAAGAAGAATATTTTTTTAGATCGTAGCAAAATAAGAACGTAATTGAGAAAAGTGTGCTTGTTGTTAATACTATCACATAAAAAGTGCATCCGACTCCAAGGAAACGGCCTTACGGAAGAATCCAGCAAGCTGCCTATAATGACATATAGCGGCAAGCTGAGAATTCCCTTAGAGAAATTTCGACTGGTTTCTTTAGTGCACTTTGGCAATGGAGAATTGGATTAGTCATCGCTGCCAAAATAAAGCTTCGTTTAGCTTTCTGCTGTCCCCATCTAAATTGATGGTTATGTGACTGAATATGATTTCATGGAGGTCAACGATTCTGAAAATATTTTCACAAGTATTTCCAAAC
>NW_008763506.1:0-544 GCF_000715545.1 Opisthorchis viverrini
AACGTGTGATGTAACTGTATATTCTGGTTCGAACAAATATAGTCGAAGGCCCGCGAACTTCAACGAATTATTGGAACAATGATGCACACACTGTGATAATCAGACTTTATTGTAGTTGAGACGTTCAGGGCTGTTGGTGGAATAACTGTTTGCACGTGTATCGGTACCCAGCGTTTATAAACAATGAATCGTTCAGAGTTGGACTGATGTCAAACGCTCTAAGTAGACATATTTCTGCGGATTGCAGCAGATTTTGAGCTTCAGGGGCTCACATGATTTCCTTTGGGAAGTGGGCCTAAAATAACGTTTCGCCTTCTCAAGTAAAGTTCGAATAGAGTAGTTTGCACGTTTGTTTGTCTGTCAAGTCTCCATTTTGTGGCGATGTGCTAACAAGTGTTGCAACAATGCCATCACAGGCGCTTGCATTAGACGCTATTGGTAAGCTGGTCAAGATTGGAAAAAAATCAGCTTAAATAATCACCTCGTACTTATTATTCAATTTCCGTTTTCAAATATTACACTGGCAGTTAAACGGTTCTTGTCT
>NW_008763507.1:0-544 GCF_000715545.1 Opisthorchis viverrini
AAGGAAGACATTGAATACAAAGCTGCTCTAATATCAAGTCGCCAGACGACTCGCCGCAAACCAGATTTTACATGTGTCGAAGGCGTGGTGGTGTACGTTCGCCCATTTCAACTCCTGAAAGCATTTTCTGCAGATAAGCTTCAGTGGAGGTCACTGTTTAAATGACCGTCTTCAGGGTGCCGTATGGATTGGATACTGGCTTGGAGTCAATTACATTAACAACCGCTGCAGCAACTTCAGTAAGAATCCGAGAAATCACGTACGAGAGCATGCTGCGAGGTAATATGGCGGAAGTTGAAGTATCATTCCAGTTGAATGAACCACACTTTTGGGTTAATAACACCAAATTTAGGGGTTTGACGGGAATAAAATTTTCACCCAAGTCAGTTTTCAGTTAGTCATATCTGTAATGACTGGAGGTACTGGACCAAATAAATGAGTATGAGACCAATGGGAGTTATATCCTATCGAAAAAATAGAACAAGTAGAAAAAGGACAGGTTGTAGCGGACTAGTTCCTTATCAGCGTGTTCGGATAAATTAAG
>NW_008763508.1:0-544 GCF_000715545.1 Opisthorchis viverrini
TCACGCAACTGTTGATGTATGGAACTTACTCATGCCCAGAAGTGCATCATTGCATGATCTTCATGGAAATGCTACACTTTATGTACAAGTTTCATGGTTGAAAACTTGACAGACTGTTTAAGTAGCCTTGAGGGTGTCCAATATTCCCTTAAACGGTATCGCTTTTTCACAGTTTTGGCACGATGTAAGTACTAATCATACGCTTATGGCCCTAGTGAAGTTCGAAGTACAGGCAAGTTTCACAACTAAGGTCGGGGCAAGCTACGTAGGTACCAGATCATTCCACATGGGTGAAGGGCAAAGAATAATAGTCGTGATCAGTCAAACACTTGCATACATCGGGAGGTTTATGCATATTTGATCTGCGTGTTTCCCGGCTGTTTTGTTTCACTTTGGAATGACCAAATCCAGTTCTAAAAACGAGTTCTGTCAAAACGAATGTGGAAGGTGAAGGTGGTCGATTGTACTCTGGTAGATGTTTCTCCGAATCACTTGATGTCTGTTCCAGCTACAAAAACAAGTTATATAACTCCCCCCCCCCCCC
>NW_008763509.1:0-544 GCF_000715545.1 Opisthorchis viverrini
CAGATAGAATAGTAGTGTTAGATGCAGCTGAATAAGCGCAGTTTATATTGGGCACTTGCATTTTGGAATATGCATTGATGACAACCGCGCCATTCTATCGGTAATATAGGGGACTGTAGGGCATAATTAGTATTGCTTTTACAAACCATATGAAAGGAACACCCGATTGCTTGTTTGATATATTTCGAGGTCTTGGGCGAGATGGCAAAATCAACCTATAATTGCGGGCGTTGTTCAAGTACAGTTCATTCTGAGGAGGGACTAGAATGACCAGTCGCTTCGGACAGATGTTCAATTCCTTTTGCGCCGTAGAATTTTTAATTCTGAATGTCTGCATAAGCAAAAGCGTCAACATGCCACAGCTCGCGCAAATTGAAAATTGTGCGGGAAAATCAACAACATTTCGATAGTGACCTGGTTCCATTTATCACTTCCACAGAGCTACAGGGTTGCAAAATCCGGCTAAAAGAAGTCATCCGTATTTTGTGCTGTTCTATTTTGCCTGAATGCTTGCGACATAAAAGCCATAAAGAGTACAAAGCAA
>NW_008763510.1:0-544 GCF_000715545.1 Opisthorchis viverrini
ACCCATTTTGTAGTATAAGTAAGATTCTTCGGGAAGGTTGAGAATGTTTAGAGATAACAGAGAACTTCATTTATTACACCACTTTTGAAGTTTCCAGCATTCCCACTATAAATTCTGGAAACAGTCATCTGGTTATTCATGAGTAGGAAAATTCTCATTAGATCTGCCACACATGCTAATTTAAGTGAACCATTGTGCGGTTACTTTGTTCCCATCTGATATACCCTTGTACATAATCATCTGAGGGAAATTAAACCTGTTATTTTATTACACCACCGATCGGTTACAGATGCTCATTTAATACAACACACCAACCTAAATTTAAACAGTATCCCCGGTCATCAGTGTCAGCGTGAACGGATTTATCATTCTTATCACCTGTACATTGGTAGGTTTGGATTACCGAATGAGGTTCAAACGTTTTCCGACTGGCGATTATGTCTACTTCTGTTGGTATGTTTGTGTATCGGTTTTAGTGTCACTCTTTAGCCTCCAGAACTGACCATAAAGTGTCATTCTTGAACTTGTGTCAGTCTACCGTAGT
>NW_008763511.1:0-544 GCF_000715545.1 Opisthorchis viverrini
AAGACTCGAGTTGTGTAGTAGAGAATAGGCGTTGCGAGAACATGGGAGCAATTAAACCGTAATCAGTCCTGCATTTTAACGGTCGTTTCTTGGTGCTACCCAAAAACCCAAAGTGGTTCGTTTTGATTCGCAAGAACCCTTTAAAGTCTACCCATAATCCGAAATAACCATTCTTCTCGCTTCTTTCAGCTTGGCCACATCGTCTAGGAAACGATTCGCGACATCGTCAGCGACGCCACCTCTGGAAGGCTTGTCTAAAAATGATGAGCTCATGTGTTTTCAGGCGGTATTCGATCATTTCCGGACCCACTGCCTCAGAATTCAGCAGGCAAGTTTACCTCCTGAGGTACGGAAACAGGGGTTGCATACACCACTAGCAAATGCATTCACCCCGTGCTTCACGTATCTCGACCATTACGGTTGGAACTTTCGGAGAAAATCCGGTACTCACATCATTAGCATATTCGTTCTGTTCCTGAAATTGGACCTCAATCCCGCAACGTCGTCTTCCTTAGTTCAGTAGTTTGTGGGTTGTTCCCAGAGC
>NW_008763512.1:0-544 GCF_000715545.1 Opisthorchis viverrini
TCAAGATCATGTGAAATATTTGGTGCATATGTGGTCTTTTATGCTATAAAATTATTGATCTCACTTGCTAGGTAACTACGTTTACTGTGATACATTCGATTTCTTCTGTTTTCAACGATCTTTAACACCTGTAAAGCTTTTATTAGTGCACAATTTTTCTAAGCGCAATAGAAAAAGCAGCCATGCGCACCCTTCCACTTACTCTTCATTTGGTTGAGCAGTTATTTTATTTGAATAAAGCTTCCAATGAGATCGCTAAGGGTGGATAAAGCATAAAAATGCAAGGTTTCCTTTTATTTCAGTTAAAATCTATAGGTCCCAAATTGTTACCTCATTAATTACTGATTTATTGTTTTCATATCTATCATATCAGTCAGGTGATAACACATCTAAACCACACCAAACTTCGTCATAAAGTTCTCCAAACAGCACTATGCCATGTCGCGTTTCACACCAGTTTTACCTATAGACTCCCGCTGCCTAAAATTTATTAGTTCTGAGCATAGTTCTTGTTATATTTGGTGCTCAGAAGCGTAATCTAACA
>NW_008763513.1:0-544 GCF_000715545.1 Opisthorchis viverrini
TTTTTTGCTTACACCAACATCCTAATACGAAGTAAAAGTAGAAGGGGAGAAGAAATCATGCAGCTTGCGGCACCCAAATAATTGGACATCGTTATGCTACCGACCAGACAAGCCAAAAAGCCAAACTTCGCATCGGACGTGTCTGACCACTTGAACTGCTTCGCACGGAGGATGAATGAACAATGCTGTAAGTTTAACGTAACTGTTCGCAAAGGCATGACAGGGAAGTCGGACACACTGTGTTTACTGACAGATGATTTCGGTGACTGGTGCTATGTTCGCTTTGCGAAGATTCAAAGAATAGTTTTCAACGAGAGCCTGAGGCGTTATTTGACTAGTAGCAGTGAACTTTGCATTTTGGTTGGGACTATGCATCATTCACTTTTTTAACTATGAATCAGTGATAACCGTTGTCAAAGACCTTTGGACACCTTAGTTCCACTGCTGAAGAGACCACGTTTTACAACCGTACAACAAAAGCCTGATATACATACGCTTTAGGTCCAGGGGATATGCCATTTTGACGCCATAAGTGTCTCAAATT
>NW_008763514.1:0-544 GCF_000715545.1 Opisthorchis viverrini
ACATCCTGTTGGACGTTTTAATACGTTCATTGTGAAATACACTCACATGTCCACTTAAAACTTTGTGAATTCTCACCAGAATAATGGCTGCTAAAGCACTGTCTTCCAAACCGGTAAGCCTAATGACCACTACTAGTCCAAAAGCAGTTTGCTCAAAAGCTATCCCTTGTATCTGATGAGTACATATACGGTCCTCATCATCTGTTGTTCAGGTGAACTTGCCGATGTCGTTGAACCGGACAAAGCTGATCAAGATTCTGAAGCGGACTCGGATGATGCGCGTTGGAATGGGGATGTAAATGTCGAAGGCGATGGAGATGACATAGATGACGAGGAAATCGACAACGACTATTGTCAGGCCTACTTTGATAACGGCGAAGGTGACCTCAGCGACGATGCCCTTGGTGGTGACGACGAAGATGGTGGTGGCAGCAGATACTTTGACTGACAACATACTCGAAAATTATTCTGTGTATATGTATATAACTATTCAAATTCTGACCATGATTGCGTGTTCTGATATTTATTCTTGTGCGGTTTTATT
>NW_008763515.1:0-544 GCF_000715545.1 Opisthorchis viverrini
ATGCAGGAAATTCAGCTGCGCTGAAGAAACTTCTGAAGAATTTTGTTGCGAATCAGGTTTCTGCAACGAATAAGAGCGTAGAGCTAAGGTTTATATTACAGCGCTTTATAATATTACAATTTTACCCACTTTGTTGCCGATCCTGTAGCCTTAACGAACCACGTCCATCTGGTGAGGTAAGTGTAACTAAATAACTAACTAACCAATCAACTAACTAATTAAGGAAATATCTAACTAACTGAGTAATTAACTAAATAGCTAACTAGCTAATGACCTCCAATTCAAATTGTCTTGCAATACAAACATCAAAATTGATGTCCATTTTTTTCAGTCGAGAGAATGCAACAAATGTCGCTTGTGTTTTTGCCACGTGTAGATCAATCTTTGAAGAATAAAAGCTTAAATGACACCTGTCTCCACCATGAATCGCAAGAGCAGCTAGTTTTCGGCATGCGGGCATTCAAAGCTACCACTAACGAAAAGGGGACATTCTAGGGTTACGTGTTTGGATTCACTCACTAGTTCACGCAATAATATCCACGCA
>NW_008763516.1:0-544 GCF_000715545.1 Opisthorchis viverrini
ACTGACCTGATGACAAGATCCCGGAAACAGTAATGTGTTCTTTTTCAAACAATCTGCACTCTGCAGTTGCTCCGCTGGCAGTTTTAGACCTGCGGTTTTGCATACATTAATCGGAGCTTGAAATTTCCTGGCGACTTCTGAGAACTAGCACATGTACTAGCATATCCCGTGACTGGATTGTCGAATAAAGGAATACCGATGAGTGCTAGACAATCGAGTCCGTTACAATTTATTGTGGTCAAATCGGCTGTTTCGCGCGATGTGATTGATACGAAATATGGTGGTTCCGAAAGCAAGATATGAAAGATCACCAGGTCCACGAACACCCAGAGATTCGCTTACGATAGGCGTAGAGAACAGTGCCATATGCACGTACAGGATGGTACATTCGGACAAAGTTTTATTTGTAATCATGAACAATGATGTGTTTGGTTGAAGCAATCTTTTTGATGTTCCGTCTATTGTGACTCAGCTACACGGGCGCCAATATAAGCTCGTATCTAATAACCAAAGGATGTGGTAGATGAAAGTGAAAAATACTTTC
>NW_008763517.1:0-544 GCF_000715545.1 Opisthorchis viverrini
CTCATTTCTTGAGGTGATTCACCTCCGACTAAACCACTGTTTGAATGGGAGGTTGACAGTCAGTGCTGCAAGGCTTCGGTCTTTTGTGTGATGACCAAGTGGTTTTTGAAGTTGGCTAAAGTGGTTCACCCATGGTTCGTTTTTATCCGACTGACTTACTATAGGCTCTGTGTTTGCGCTACGCGAAAGTGAGATTCACACGTAAACCTCGCTAAGTAGGAAGATAATCTTGGGAAACCAAAAACTTTCCAAGCCTTCCCTATATTTGCAGCTATATTCGACCAGCATGAAATACGGTTGCCTCTAGCAGACATGATGCCTTCATGCTGAGGAGTTTGGTAGTCAGGAGACTTTGATGGGTGTCTGTAGGGCAACTCGTAACCAAGACACTTCTTTGGGGGCTTTTTTGATAGGTGTCCTAAATACGGACCGCTGTTAACCCACTGAGACCAACAGATTTTCGAAGTTCCAGGGAGTAGGCTGTCACTTGCGTTGGTGTGCTTGTAAATTGGTCAAGTAAGCCTCTTCTCAGCCATTTTGGGGG
>NW_008763518.1:0-544 GCF_000715545.1 Opisthorchis viverrini
T
Source organism: Opisthorchis viverrini (assembly GCF_000715545.1). Taxonomy (NCBI): domain Eukaryota; kingdom Metazoa; phylum Platyhelminthes; class Trematoda; order Opisthorchiida; family Opisthorchiidae; genus Opisthorchis; species Opisthorchis viverrini. The sequence goes on from NW_008763518.1 coordinate 2, forward strand.
TGTCTTATTTGCTTCTGTTTGGGCGAAAGAGATCACCCCACCTAGATGGAGCGAGTGTGGTGATCGCATGGGAATTAACTTGACCCCGTTTAGATGAGACTGCGTCGCTTATCCTCCACGTCATCTTACGAAGGCACGTGAAGACCCAAAGAGAGCAAGCAAGATTCCGACTGGGAAGTTACTGTGTGGACCACATCTTTATGGTGGGTCAAGTGCTAGAGCAGCGTCTTGCATGTATGCAACCTACAATCCTGGTGCTCCTTGACCTTCATTTTGTGGACCGGTTAGATTTTTCAACGTGATTGAGCAACAGGGCATATCTCAGTCGTCCGTAAATACAATTCACTGTTTGTATTCATATGTAGGCGTGCGCATGTATGTGGAGCTCTCTTACAAGCAGTGGTATCTGACAAGTGTATCCACTCTCTCCAGTTTTGTTTGATTTTGTCACTAATGAGATGAACACTGGCAGGTACCCCAAACCCCAGTATTCAAACCTCTCCGAATTAGGTCTTTATCGATCTGGAATTCGCAGACGACATC
>NW_008763519.1:0-544 GCF_000715545.1 Opisthorchis viverrini
ACTGGTGGCGAATCCCATCAATGCACCCAAAATTAAACTTGAAGATTATAATTTCAGCGATGAAGTTCACGATAGCTTTACGTATTTATCGATTTATTGAAAGGGTTTGAAAACTTTGCACATTTCCACAACACCCTGATTGATTTTTAAACAACTATAGTGATTGCGACTCTTGATGAATAGATTGAAGAACCGGGGACACCTCCATCTTTAAACTGTCACCTTATCATGGTGACACCGTTGAACAAAGTTCTGAGTAAACTTCCTACTGAACACACCACGTTAGTTCCATTCTAGCCGCATCAAATCCTTCGTTATTGGCTTGGTAAAACCCGGAAGTCTCAAACTGTTTGACCAGCCCAACAGCGTACAGGTAATATCTCCTGGACTGGTGACGAAACGTCTGCGAGCCAACAGCTAAGCTCGGCGAAGGGGTCGACCGACATCTGACCAATTAACAAACCGTGTTGAATTCTCGTCGTTTAAAAAATACCAAAACACTGTAGAAATGAACTCTTGAATACTCTTCATCACAAATGACGCA
>NW_008763520.1:0-544 GCF_000715545.1 Opisthorchis viverrini
ATCGCCATCAACCAATGGCGTATGTCCAGAAGACCTTGACGTGCGTAATCAGATTGTCTTGAAAACAGATAGACCGACGTGATTGGTTCGCAGGTTGCTTGTTTGCGCTCATTGCTTTATTGGTTAGACGAAGGTTTAGTCTGAATTTTCAAAGGTTGATGGCTGAATGATGTCATTATTTGCCCTACCTGTATTACCACGATAGTATCCAATGGGAAAATTAATAACCGTGTAAGAGACAAGCCGTTTATTTGCCACGACAGAGTTTTTTTGCCGGAAGGGATTAAGAGGAAGTCAAACAACTTCAGCCCGCTTCTTCTTCTAATAAAGCCTTCAGTCAGTGCAGAAGGATTGAGTCAATTGTAGCCCTCTGGGGTACTTGTTTCGTTTCCAAAAGTTAGGAAAAAATTGAAGTTCCGTTTACGAAAAAGGAATCTACCCACCTAAAGGGTGGCGTGACTTCAAACAGATGGAGAAACTAGCATCCCAACAACGTGAAACACTAAATAGATTCACGCTCACCCTCGGAAACATTTTTCCAGAC
>NW_008763521.1:0-544 GCF_000715545.1 Opisthorchis viverrini
TAACTAATGATCCTTAACGCAGTATTGACTTAGAGATCTTATAATGAACCCGGTGGAATAGACAAAGCAGCCAAAAAATTATGTGGATAGGCAAATCTTTTGAATATATTTAAAGCCATGGATCACCAGTAGTTAGCACACCCTTGAGTGTAATTCGATTTGACAATAAACTACTTAGGATTATTGCACCCTACAAGCAGGAACCATTATTTGTCGGTTGATGGTTTTTCTACTTATCCCAGCAACCCTCTGTAATAAAATGTCAAGACTACTTGATTGTTTGCCTAATACTTCCTCACTCAGTGATTTTGAATGTAACTTGTTTTCTTAAATAAACAAATTACTGCTATTCCAAAGGGTTGCAAGAACCAGCGTTTCATATCTCTTGAAGGATATATCAAACTGGTTTCATTTTTAATTGGTTGCTTTGGAATTCTATGGTGCTTGCGGTAATGAAAATGTGAGAAGTGCGCCAGAAATAAAATTATTGGCGTAATGTTCTTTGCGTCGCACACTTCAATGATTGAAACTTGAGAATGATAAA
>NW_008763522.1:0-544 GCF_000715545.1 Opisthorchis viverrini
ATCAGCGTGTGCGACTCAGAATGTCACCTCGCGGTATTCACTAATCTTCATTCATCCTTTTTGGTCGAACGGGAGCCGATCACAATGGAACAACATCTTCCACCTTCATTTTCGTTCGCAATTTTACACCCAAAAAGCGAGCAATTCATGCTCACACAGAACTTATTCCCGTTTTCAGCTACGGTGAGAGACACTGACCCCGATTTTCTAAACTTGACCACACAGTCCTTGCGTCAGACAGAATAAACTTGAATTATGTTCACAGCGAATAACTGTGCTCGTTCTTTCGGTGTCTACGCCACCCTCATTCGATCAGCTGATCCCACCGCATTGAAAAATATCAATAGTCTCACGTGACTGCTTCATGCGAGTGAGCCTGGCTCACTGTGACAGTATTGCTTGTGATTGATCATCTATCACTAGGAGAATGCAGCTGAAGTCAGTTTGAATTTTCTCGCTGATTTCACAAAGTCTCAGTTGTTGAACTTTTGTCTCCATATTTGAACACTAGTACGAAGTGCCAAAATGACTACGCGTGCGTCTC
>NW_008763523.1:0-544 GCF_000715545.1 Opisthorchis viverrini
TTTTTTACCGAGGTTTTAGCTGACGAAGGGAATATTACGGTTGAGACTCTAACCAATGACTAAGTGAGCCAAATCAACTCGTTGCTCACTTGTATTCTTCAAATGGAAAGCGACAAGTCGTATGCAATAAAAAAATCACAATTTGCACTTCATTATTCTAATGCATTGTCATTCTTAGCCGAATGCAAATTTCCTAGTCCATTGTCTTGTGAAACAGTCGGCGGATTTTCACATCTGTTGTGTTTGACTGCACTTAATTGACAATGCGTTCGTGTCGTTTGTATTCGGCCTCAGAGCGCAGGATGATGATTGACGTTATGATTTGGAAAAGAAAGAAATAATTCATTGCACTTGGTTTTGCTTAGATAGAAAGAGATGAGGCGCATCTTGCATTAGCAAAGCAGAATAAGTTAACTTTTTCTAAGTGTAATAGGCGGACGCATGTGTGTCGTTTTTGCCTACCATACAGCCAGGATGAGAAAGCCAAGTCTTCTTCAACCCCAACCAGTACTGGGCGTACTTCACTCCAGATCATCGCTACGTT
>NW_008763524.1:0-544 GCF_000715545.1 Opisthorchis viverrini
TGACATGCTGCTGTTTCCGTTCCTTACAGTCACAGAGTTTCAGACTAGAGCGAGTTGTTTCGTCCTCTAGAGGTTACGTGCAAAAGAACTAGTGTAACGGTGATACTATTGATGTGAGGGCCATGCGAGTAGTATGTTTTCACGTAAATCCACTTTGCGTCTCTTGAAAATTGAGATCTATCACGGACTTTGTGGAGTCACTCTGTAGCATTCGCTTGCAATTGAGTAACAGTCAATGAATATCATGAAAGTTCAGGAAGACGCCTTCAAGGAGAAGATGGCTATTCAGTTTTATAAACAAGATGCATATGAGAGTTTTGCTTCCCTGTCCAATAGTCTGTAACTGTTCAGTTGGCCTTCTACCTTTCACTAATAGGCGTTTGTCACCAAACCTCAAGTAAGCTCACACAAACACAGAAGAACCCACCAGAAGGAAGCTAAAGAAGCATTCCAAAGGAGTGAAACCAGTTTTAGGATAAAAAGACTTCCGTGAGATGTTAGCTACTCACACTGCACTGAGTAGAAGCAACCAAGAGGTGAAAAC
>NW_008763525.1:0-544 GCF_000715545.1 Opisthorchis viverrini
ATGCCTACGCACGGTGAGTGAGAAAACGAAACATCTGACGACCATCAGTAAAGTTTAGGACCGATCGAACTTCGCTTATGCTCTTATTGTGAACTAGAGACGTGTGTACGGATTGATCGGTTGCATATCCATAATTTTAATGAGGGGTTGCTAAGTAACCGCTCTAATGTTCTCGGCCATTCATAGCAAAAACCCTTCAGGATGATTGTACAACCCCTAAATTCACCAGAAAAAGCAAACGCCTGAAAGAAAATGCCCCGAACCCTTCTGAAGATCGTCAAATCTCTTCACGTGACCACCAGTATATAAGTAGCTCAGGGGAAGAACAATTTTACAAGCAAATTAAGCCTTTCTTATGAGTATTTTTCACTCGAGTCACTCGAGAGGCCAGTTAATACGTGACCACGTGATGTGGATTTCGCGATTTTCTAACTGAGAGCTACTAATAGCGCTGTTTAGTCATTTGTGGTCAAACGGTTAATCAATAAACAACTGACCGGGATGTTTCGGGTTCGAAGCCCTCCGAGCTTCGTGAGATGTGCAT
>NW_008763526.1:0-544 GCF_000715545.1 Opisthorchis viverrini
CTGAAATAAAAAAAATAAAAAAAATCAAATCTCTGGAAGTTATAATATCTACAGTACTTGGCCATGTCCAGAGTCTGTGTTACCCAGGTCTCATTCAAACCACGTCCAGTATTTAACATCGTGGATTAGCCGGAAAAACCGAAGACTAATGAATAGTGATTGCCCAGTTTTTTCGGTTTTTCTGAATTGCGAACTGAGCTGGGCACCCAAAAGCAAACGGCCAATATTTCCCTGCCGGATACTAATGCAGGTCTTCAAACGTTTCTTCACTCCGTCACTCATGTTGCTGATCCTTCCGATACTAGGTTTGCAGTGTATAAAGGATAGCGTATATTCCCTATACATTTTTTCAGAACATAGGCTGCCTAAATTGTAATTTATTCCCTCGAAACACGTTCCTACGGGGAGGCGAAGACCAAATTTATGAAGGTACAAAAGCTGGTCCTGCAAGACGCTATCAAAGGAGGACTCCTGCTGTACACACGTTAATAGATCATCATTTTGTCTGATTCCTAGTATTTGATTGTAACAAACTGAAACAATT
>NW_008763527.1:0-544 GCF_000715545.1 Opisthorchis viverrini
TATCTTTCTCCTCAGCCCACAATGACGAAGGCTACCAATTGTCAAGGGTTTTCTACCTTCAGGTATTTTTCCAATTATCTTGTGGGTTTCAGCTTGACCAGAATGGTAACAGTGGGCAAATGAACACCGCACTGACCGAAAATTAACTGCTAGCAACAGAGGGGCTACAAATAACCTCGTTCGGTTACCTTGGTATCGATCATTGCTAACCATTACTTGTATCAGCTTTCCGACTAATTTCGCATTTACTAAACACATTCGGCGTATCGGTTGACAACATGTGTGGAAATCGTAGCAGATAATTCGGTTCATGGGGGTTTGTCGCAAAACAGGTCTCTCGGAAATGATACACTATGTAAGAAGAAATACTTTTGAATACCATTACGGACCACTCGCAGAGATTTTTTTGCAACGACTCTTGAAATCCATTATCTAAGCCTCAAACTGTTCATTCAACTTACGATCAGGAATGACCTACATTGCATAGAGCTAATCTCAGTCACCTGAAGAAACATCTTGCGGCAAAATGCCATACAAAACCACT
>NW_008763528.1:0-544 GCF_000715545.1 Opisthorchis viverrini
TCTCCTCGAAAGGTGACGAAACGTCTGTCAATCAGTTACCAAGCTCGGTGAACAGGTCAACAGCCACCTGATCAATGACCAGAAATGGACCATTATTTCGGGCAGTAGCTAACCCAAATGATATCCTACAGATTCGAAAAAGTTGCTCGATCCACGTTGAGAGCAAAAAGAGTTGATGGTCGAAGCGAATTTTCGCATTAGGTTGTTCTCGTTGGGCGTGGTAACTGCATCAGTCGTTGTATTAGGTGAACGAATTAGCAATAAATCACTCTGGGTATACGCTTGACATCCCGACAGAACTAGTTATTATGTAACCGAAAATCGAAAAAAAGTATCGGGGATTGTGTGCGAACGAGATTTTTGGAAAGGAATGAAACAGGTGAGCGATTTTGGAGTCGGATCCATTTAGACAGGGCTATTGTGACGGAATTTTGTGACACCATTTGTCGGTTTATTTTGAAAGCAGATTATCCTAAAGGGACACAAACAACCGATAAATGCAACGGGAAACTTTAATGTTGAATGTGGTTGCTATGTTCAGTAC